>NC_055697.1:6942590-7242590 GCF_017639745.1 Melanotaenia boesemani
TTCTTGGCCATCTTTGGCCTCCTCAGTATGAACATGGCCTGGTTTAACCAGCACAGCCTACCTGAGCATTGTTGCTGACCATGTCCATCCCTTTATGACCACAGTGGAGCATCTTCTGATGCTACTTCCAGCAGGATAATGCACCATGTCACAAAGCTCAGATCATCTCCAGCTGCTTTCTAGAACATGAGAATGAGTTAACTGGACTCCAACAGCCTCCACAGTCACCAGATCTCCGTCCAATAGAGCAGCTTTGGGATGTGGAAGAACGAGAGATTTTCATCATGGATGCAGCCGACAAGCCTGCAGCAACTGTGTGATGCTGTCATGTCAATATGGAGCAAAATCTCTGAGGAAGATTTCCAACACCTTGTTGAATCTATGATACCAAGAATTAAGGCAGATCTGGAGGAAAAAGGGGTCCAATACGAGCAAGATGGACCTGATAAAGTGGCTGGTGTATATAATTATAAATGATCTCATTTTAGTGCCAGATTTTTCCTAATTTTCTAAAATCAATTAGTTTAACTTATTTAAGCTGGAACTTTGCAGTTCTCTGATTTACTACCAGATAGTGATTTTTACTGTTAGTGCATCTCAAGCTCCACGTTTCCTCTTGAACAGCTGCTTTATCTAGTTTCATTTTTACTTTCTGATCATGACCATGTTTGATGTTACAGTCTGTGAAATTTAACAATAGCTGTACAGAAGCTTTACAGTGGCACGAAGGTTCCCCCTCTTCCTGGAAAGATTTTAATCAGAAACTGTGAAACAGCAGTTTCACCAGTGTCGTCATGACATGTGTTTGAAATGATGTCCAACTGTTGGCAAGTGGAAAACTGTGTGACTGAGAGCAGGACAGATAAAAGCAGCAGGAATGTAAAGACAATCATTTACATTCTAGCATTATTTAAAAACCAAATCTGAAAAATGCTGAATTCATTTTGAATCATGTCTCAGACATTGGCCTCATCTGCATAGAGAACAATAAAGGAGAAATTAGAGATTTATTTTTAATATGTTTTTTTTCTGTTTATGTTTATTAAAGTTTAAAGTCAGTAATACAAATTACATCATCCTGCATTATGTCATGATTGTGGACCATGTTTCATAAAAATTATTCCAGCTGTTCAAATGTTATAAAGCTTTATACACCAAGTCCTGCATTTTTAGGTGAGTTAGCAGTTTTTTTAAATCTATAAGTTATTATTATTCCCATTATGGGGCGTAATGGAGCAGCCAAGCAGCGAGGATGACTCCTCTCACGTTTTTACTGTAGAAAAACAACATGTAAATACTGGCTTAATCAGATCTGGCACCATGAGCCAGGAAAGTTTCCCCCAGCTGATTAAAGCAGGATAATGCACCATGTCAAAAAGCTCAAATCATCTTCAACTACCTTCTTGAACATGACAATGGGTTCACTGGACTCCAACAACCTCTACAGCCACCAGATCTCCGTCCAGTAGAGCAGCTTTGGGATGTGGTGGAACCGGAGATTCTCATCATAGATGTGCAGCAACTGTGTGATGCTGTCATGTCAACATGGAGCAAAACCTCTGAGGAATGTTTCCAACACCTTGTTGAATGGACACCATGAAAAATTGAGGCAGTTCTGAATGCAAAAGCTGGTTCCACCTGGTCCAAGCAAAGTAGGCCAGTAAGTGTATAATGAAGCACTATTCCTGGTTAACATATTTTATTTTTAAAAACCTAAGTGAAATGACTTTTGGATTTTACTTAGGATAACTGACAAAGTCAGAGATTGAGTCAGATTCTATTAGAAAGGGACGATGGGATCAGGTTCATGTCAACAGATGTCCAACAAACAACAGCACCAGCGGAGTTGCTCAATGACCTGTGGTTGCTCTGGGCATTTAAAATCCAGGATGTTGAGCTGAGCCTTGCTGAGAAAAGAGCAGAGAGTGCCAAGAACATTTTCTAGTGAAACAAAAATTACAAGAAACAGCTAAAATTACTCTGTCCTAAATTCCAGAAAAGTATGCTTGATAACAAAGCTTCTGTCTAAAGCACAAGTTCCAAATACGACCTCCAAAACTTCCTGGTGGGGTAGGATGAAACCACTTTTTCTTCTTTAAACAAACACAACACATTTATATAATATGAACGAGAGCGATGCTTCACTCAAGATTTCCTCAAGTGAAAATAATGTAAAACCCTCATAATGCAGAGCATGAGGAATGGATGCATTTAAGTTGATCAAAGAAGATCATTCGACCCCTCAGAGGCTCATTTGATAAGTTTGTAATTGTGGAGCAGAGTTACATATGTCAGAGTTGTAAAACAATATGAAACACATGTTAGCAGCTTGTAAACACCATATGGGGACAAGAGAGTCAGATCATCCACAAAATATATATCACACATTAACAGTCAAACTCGGGTGGGTACTGGTCATACAGCTTGTATGCAGTGGTGTGACATCAGCTGCATGAGTCAGCAGGAAACCAGGAGGAGCTGGTTTGATAGTTGAGCAATGGTTCAACCAATACCCCCCCCCCCCCCCCCCCCGGATCCCCTTTCTGTCCCTTTCCAATCATCTCCCCAGGGCCCTGATGAAAAGATTTTAGGCCCTTTGTGGTCGCCCTTGGCTGGTTCACTCTTCTGGGAATGCCGATTAAAAAGGAAGCCGCAGAACAGACGAGTTTCTCAATGTCTTTTTCTTTTCTTTTTTTTTTCTCTCTCTCTCTCATTTTGTGAATCTTTTTATAGTTCCAAGTGGTTCCAATAATTAAAAATAAATAAATTTAAATTTATTTTAAGCAAGCCAAGAAGAACCATGTGTCAGCTTATCTAAATTAGGTCCATCACTTTTACATGTATAATCCATTAAATGACTGAATAATAAGATATAGGCTACATGTGCGGGTTTCCTCTGCTCAGTGAGGCATTTCATTGTATTTTAGCTCAATAGCATGGCTTTACAACCCCACAGCTTTGCAGCATTTGTCTCTACAGAGTTTCCGAATGCAGGGGTCTGTTTCTGTCTTTTTTTCCAGGGAAAAGAAAGTTCTGATAAACACATGGCACTTCTTGCCTAGCACCAAACAACAAACACCAATTTAGAGACAAGCCAGTGAACACAGCTATGTAACTAAGAGCTACAAAGCTACGTGTTTTTTCTCAGGAATCTTTGGAGACAAAAACCAGAGTTAAAGGAATGGTGTATATCAAACTAACATAATCATGGGAAAAATAGAGTTTACCCTCTTTCAATTGCAAGATGTGAAAATGTTGACGGAGAAAACAGATTGTTTAAATGGAATCATCCTTCCATCTCAGGTGAAAGACTGTGTAAAAACAAAGTAAATCCTCACTTGTTGGGTTTTGTGGGGTTTTTTCTGTGTGGGTTTGGGTCCTGTTCATGCCTTCTCTGGGTGTGGTTTCCAGTTGCTGATCTGATGGCTCGTGCAACTCACCTGGGACCACTGATTGCTGCCTCCTTTAAAGCTTAGAAATGCTCTTCAGCTGGTGCCAGTTTGTTTTCAACTGGTATTGTGTGGCCAAATATGTTATGGGTCAACATCTGAAAGAAATTTTTGTCGTTGATCTTGTCTACTCGTGTCTGTTCCAGATCTTCATTCAGAATTTTGTTGTTTGAATTTTTCATACCTTTTTAAGTTATGGGAAGTCATCTATTGCCAATCCTGTGAGTTCATCCATTCTCTGGTTCCTCTGCACGGTCACATGCCTGGAAGATTCAGTTTCTTGCACCTTAGGATAACCCTCACAATCAGATCTCATTTCACTTAGGATTCATTTCCCAATATTCATCTGTGGATTGACCTGTTTCATCTTCTCTGCATTCTCCATCCGTCTCGTTCCTGTCTGAGAATCCACAGTCCCAGCAGCAGTCTTATCAATAAATCCCTCATCATCCCTTTTTTGTCTCTGTCCTGGTCCTTCATTCCACACCAAACCCCAATATCACTGTCTCCATATGAATTATGAACTAGCCAGATTATACTTATCGAATGTGCTTGATTAACTGATAATTAGTTAGGGTGACCAGTCCCCTATAAACAGATGTTTTAAAATTTCTTGGTACAGTGGAATGTGGATGTGTTACAAGACAGCTCATCAGAAAAATTAGCTTGCTATGGCTAAAGATTTCTCCTTTGAGTCTGCAGAGCATCACCTAAAGTCTCGAAAAGGTGAAGTCAGTTTGTTCTACAGAGGAAGCAACCAGTCTGGACTACTTAAGCCAGGGGTGCCCTAGTTCAGTCCTCGAGATCTACCATCCTGCAACTTTTAGATGCAACCCTTCTCCAACACACTTGAATCAGATGTCATCTGCATGTCATTCAGCTCTGCAGAGGCCTGGTACCAAGGCAGTCATTTGATTCAGGTGTGTTGGAGAAGGGTTGTATCTCAAAGTGGCAGGATGGTAAATCGCGAGGACTGGACTTGGGCACCCCTGACTTAAGCTAATTTGCACAACACATGCAGATTAACTATACAGCCAATAGTTTAAATGAGAAGCTAAGAAAATATTAGAAAAAGTTACCACTTGCTGGGTGGAGAATGGGCTGAGCTAGGAGACACAGTATGTTAGAGAGCCAATGCTAACCCAGGACCTAGGTGAATGAATGCTTAAGGTGTGAGTCATGTGACAGGTAGCCACTAGCTCCAGGGGCCGGTTGTTTAAACGTAATCCACTTGGATTTCGTTAATCGGATAGGATTAAATCTTGAAACTGGGTTGTTCAAAAGGGAAATTTGGATTCTGAAATTGGCTGGGATCACATAATCCAGTTCTGGTTGTTACTTGGGTAAAAATCTCAGTCTGGGTTGTTCAAAACTTTTGAGTAGAATCCGTATAATCAGAAAAGAACCTGTCGAAAAAAAAAGAAAATGTAGAACAATTGCATCCCTCAATACATGTCCTGTACGTCTTTCATTCTGACAGGATGACAGAGGCTGGGCCAGTTCCTCAACATGGGGCTAAGGCTTGTCATTAACAGAGAGTCACAGAGAGGAACAGTCCGCCTGGTAGCAATGTTATCCAGGACAATACTCTGATCGATGTATCTGCTTCAGGGGCTCCTCTGTCTCTGCTGTAGTGATGGTGTACACTGGCCCTTCATCTCGCGGACATCGCACCACCTTATACAGCATGGGGCTCCAGTGGTCCTGTGTTTTGTGACGTCCTCTGTGGCTGTGAACCCGACAAAAGACTAGTTGTCCCGGCTGCAAAACATCTGGTTTGAACTTGCTGTTGTGCTGTTTCGCTCGTCCGTCAGCTGCTACTTGGAGTCGCTGTCTTGCTCCCGTATAGATGCAAGCTAGATTATCCTGGTGGTTGATGACCCACTCCTCCACCGCCCGCGACTCTGGCTGGCCTGTGGCTCCCAACACACAGTCAATGGAGAGCTGTGGTTCCTGTCCAAACATTAACACATGGGGTGAGTATCCTGTGGATTGGTGTTTTGTAGTATTATAAGCAAATAATACTTGCGGCAGGTGCACTGTCCACTGTTCTTTTTTCTCTTGCAGCAGGGTACGTAACAGGCCATTACCTTGAGGTCTATAGGGGGTTGTCCTCGTCTTATTGATGTTGTACAAGTGGCACAACTCCTGTATGACTCTAGCCTCAAAGCATCGTCCTTGGTCAGAATGAATCCAACGAGGGACCCCAAAAATGCAGAACCAGTGTTTGACCAAAACCTCTGCAACTGTTACAGCTGTTTGGTTCCTGGTAGGGATCCTGGGTTCCTGGCCTGCAAGTATTTTGAGAATACATCCGTCATAACCAAAACATTTTCCAGTCCATCAGCTGAGGGTTCTAAGACCGTAAAGTCTATGGCCAGGATCTCGTTGGGCTTAGTGGCTGTTAAGTGGCCCATGAAGCTCTTTGGATGAGTGTGAACGTCTTTGGCCAACATACAGCTTTCACACTCCCTGCAGTACTTCTCAATTATATTGTTCATACCTGGCCAGTAGTATCTCCTCCTGATGAGGCATATTGTCCGTTCCCCCCTGGTGGCAGGCAGACGGGTCAGACTAAAAGTGTGACATAAAAAAACTCTTGGTCAGAGTAGTAAGATTCGAACCAGTGTCCAGCAATGAGGGAACCCCCACCCCATTCATAGTCAGCTGTACTACCGTACACGGACCCACCAACTGCTTCAACAGTCCTGGGGGAACTGGGTTAGAATCAAGTGCTGATGAGAGACAACTGTTGGTTCCACCTCTGGGAGCTCTGCCTCCACTGACTGGGTGCTGGAGCCCGGATGTGCCCTAGGGGCAGACGGCAAGGCCTGGCGGCAGTACAGAGCAATATGTCCTGCTTTATTACACCGCAGGCACTTCCTTTCCTTAGTTAATTTAGTCGTAGTTTACTCGACCACAGCCTGCAAAGACTGGAGCTGTTGTGCTAGGGAGACAATTTGAGCCTGCTGGTTTTTAATCAGCTCTGTAATGGCCAGGATCTCTGGAGACTGTTGTGCTGGCGTAACAGCTGCTAGATTAGCTTGTGTAACGTTGCACTGAGACAATGGGAAGTTACATTCTCTATCAAGATCCTCCCACCATCTAATGGCTTCCTCTCGAATCTCGATCAGGGACATGCTGGGTTTGCTTCTCACCGTCTCCTGCAGGTGGCGCCGCAGCATTCCGTTCCGCACTCACTCCACTAATTGGTCCCTCAGTGCGGTCTCTGAGTTGGGGACTGCATCTGGGTCTTTATCGAGAATAGCGTCCATTAATGACATTAGGGCCTGAGAAAAGTGTCTCAAGACTCCCCCTCTTGCTGCTTACACTCAAAAAACCATTGCTGCAGTACAACCAGGGGCTTCTTACCACCATACAACAGTCTCAAAATGTCCATAATCTTATAAGGGTCCTCTCTCTCTCGGCGCGGCCTACACTTGATCTCGCTCTGGGGCTCACCCCCCAGATGATCCAGGATGAACATAACCTTTTCGCGGTTCGAGAACTGATGCCCTTCCAAACATGCCTCTACTACCTCTATCCAATCCTCTAGACCAATACTGTCAGGCGAATCCTGATCACCAATTAACCTCGAGCACCTCCTCTCCCGCGGGACATACACAGTTCTGTCAATCCTGGGTGCAGAAACGGAGGCATTATGGATAGGTGAACTACTGGCAGCCCGTTTTAACAGTTCATTTTCGGCTTGAAGCACTCTGAACTGCTCGCGCAGAGCTGCTAACTGCTCCTTGGCTCCACTCATCCTGGGACCGTCCTTTACGACCTGGAGAAGACAATCTGCAACTCCGTCCGAGTGATGGACCAGCGATGAAAGACAAGATGATAGACAGTCGAGCTCCGGCCGAGAACCCAGAGAAAAGTCCATCTCACCAGCGGGCCAGGGAATCAATGCTCATAGTAGAGCTTGCCCGCTGGGTTTAAGTAGTTGCACCCCTCAGTCACACCTGCCATCGATTAGTCCCTCCTGATTGCTACCCAGCTCTGTGAATCCCTTCCGACTGCTGAAGCCCTCTAGAGGCCAACTGCTACACATGTAAAAGTAAGTGGTTTGTGGATACCCACAGATTTCGCTTGGCCTTAGGCAGAGCATATACTTGCTTTTTAACGTCCTGTTCATGTAGGTAACTACTATCAGGTGTAATTGTTCACATACTTCCTTTTGTACTACACTTGTTGCCATTGGAATTCACTTTGGGGGCACATTAGAGAACTCAGACTGTACAGAGTTGCAGAATTTGAGGCATGTAAACAAGATGGTAAATATGGCAACAATAAAGGAGATGAGCATTTGGTGAATTTTGAGATCACAGAAAAAGTGAGTGTTGTAGATAGAACACCACACTGCCCCAGTTTGCGTGTTGCAGCATGCAAATGCATAGCATTTATTTCTTAAGGGTTGTGCACACAAACAAAAACAAATTACACAAGGTTGCTATGATAAACACATGTGTAATTAAAAGAAAGTAGAATTTTGGTCTTACTTGTGCTATGTGCTACTAATCCCAGGAACTGGACTACTTTTGGGAGTGCTGAGCTAGCTAGCTGTAAATTAGCTTCAGGAGCTAACTTTCATAGAATTGTTGAAGGCCATGATTATACTTCTGTTTGCATCTAGCCTTGTATAATTAGTTTGACTTTCTTCAGAATAGCGTATTCAAAGCTAAAATTATGTTTGGTATCTTCGCAACGCAACACTTTATGTATTTCAGCTATCATGTGGCATTGTACAACAGGGTATAGTTAACACATAAGTAGGATCTGCTGATATGCTGGACTGCCTAATGTGTGAGTGTAGCACCCTGTTTATAATTCAATTAATTACAGCATGACCAGTATTCCCAGTGCCAATGACCCAGGCCATTCCCTACCACAAGAAAATACAGCTTCACCATAGCTTTACCACAAAACCTATCTGAATCCATCATTCGCCTGTCCTGCTGCCTCCATAATGGTACACCAGCCACCGCAGAAGCTATGGCTCCGACTCCAGGCCCCATAACTCCTCCACCACACTGCCTCTGCCTGCACGGGGAATGAGGGATTAAATATAATGCTCACATGTCAAGTCTGCAATGCATGAGAGGAAGCAAAGAGGAAGGAATTTGTCAGAACTCTGTAAACACATTCATGGATTTGTTTCCCAATGCCAGCTTGCCGAGCAAGGAGAACTTTCGGGAGGATGAGAGTATGTAGGGCTGCTAAATGAGTCCGAGGTTTACGCAGAGGCCAGCCAAGCAGCAATGATACACTGCTCTGGAGGGGAAGGACGGAGGGTAATAGGAGAGAAAAAAAAGTGGTAGAGAACCAAAGGGGGGGGGGGGGAGTAGTAAAAATGTACTTAAACTCTTCACTTGATCAGAACTTGTGCATGTACTGTGCATATGCACTTTCAGACTGAGATACGATGTGAGAGGCAGTAAGGCAAAATAAGAAATGGAGGGGGGCAGAGGATTTAACGGGACATGCCCACTGAAATGTTCCAGAGCCTTTGCCAGAGAACTGAAAAGGAAAAAAAAAGACTTTTCACATTTGGTCCAGCTTCTCTGGAGCTGAAGGGTGGAGAGATTTTAAAGAGAGGGGGTGTCAAAGAATTGTTTTAATTGCGGTTTGGATGGAGGTTTGCTTTTAATCAAAGTACATCAGGCAGAACTTGGACATCATTTGGCTAGCAGATGTTGAGACAAAAAAGGCATTCAACAATCCAGGAGGTCTGAAAATTAACAAGGGAAGAAGGTTAGGAGTTAAAAATGCAGATTAACCCTCCTGAGCCGCTTTAATTTACTACCCTTTTGGCTCATTAGATAACAAAAAACAGAAGCCCTCCCTCAAAAAATGTTATAAAACACAATTTATTCCACTTTTTTTTTCTTTTTTGCTCACATCGCTTAATAAGCTTCAGTCTTTAAAATACCAAATATTTAAATATGCAAATTACTAAGTACACAGTTTCAGTTTTTATGGGAAATAAACACACAAAACATATTTTTCCCATAAAATACATGCTTTCTGTTTTTTTTTTTTTTTTGTTGTTGTTGTTTTGATCAATCTTAGCCACATTTTTTCCATTGACATAATTAAATCAATCATATTTATTTATTTTTCATTGTTAAGTCGTCAGGCTCCATTATAACCTACAGTTTTCCCAAAATAAACAATAGTCCATGTTGTGATGACTGAATTTCACAAGATGCTCAGATGTCAACACAAGCGGACAATCGGAGTGGAGGGTATTCGGTATGGTTGTAGCTGGAAAGCTGGATGTGTAACATCCCTTTTCTGCTTCTTTGGAGTCTTTTTTCTGTCTACATATTCTTCCTTAACTTTCTGAAGCTTAATGATTGGTCTGGAATTAATTGTTTTAATAAAAATTTTATTTTTATTATTATTATA
This sequence comes from Melanotaenia boesemani, assembly GCF_017639745.1. Classification (NCBI taxonomy): domain Eukaryota; kingdom Metazoa; phylum Chordata; class Actinopteri; order Atheriniformes; family Melanotaeniidae; genus Melanotaenia; species Melanotaenia boesemani. The sequence continues at coordinate 6,952,454 of NC_055697.1, forward strand.
TATACTTGTTTGAACATTGACTGCCAGTGTTATGAAAGGATTCTGGGGTGACTACATCATTGGGTCATAAAACAGATATGTGGCATCCAGGAAATTTTTAATGGGGTGGCCAAAAGAAGACAGAAATCAGTGTGGGGTAGCTAATCCATACATATGACTAACTACGATGTCAGCAGGATGTTTATTAAGGTTAGAATCAGTATGTGAGATACAGGGATTAAAACAGCTTCAAGTTGGTGGATGACCTTTTGACCATCAAACTTTATTTTTAAACCAGAAGCAACAAAAAGGTCCATTTTGTCTGCACAAATGTAGCACAAACCATTGACACCAATGTCCATTTGTTAGATTTGGGGAATGCGGAGGGCTAGATGAACGCTGATGACTCTTCCAATGAATGTGATGACTTTTTAATAACGTCTTTGAAGTGATAGCAGTACAAATTCAACTTTTTGACACAATTTTTCTTAGAGCTGCAGAATGTAAATATAACAACAATAATGTCACCTGTTATTAAGCATAGAGTTTCACCTCTTATCAGATCTGGTCAGAGTTACTGATCATGAAATGTAATGATAGTTAGCCAACACACAGAGACCAAGAGTCCACCGCTCCAGATGACGGTGCATTCGGTCCTGTTGCTCTTGGCTCAGGTGGTGGAAGAGAGGCAACCTCCAGGCCTGGCCCTTCTCAGCCCGCTCAGCCGCTGGAAGGTGAGCTCCATGGTAGGTGTAAAATACTGCCAGGCGGATATATTTCTGCTATGAAATATGGATGTACGCCTTGTGTGAATGCATGCCTGCCTGTGCATGTGCATGCACGTAAGGTTAACTGGAGGGCAACGCTCAGTTTGCCGCCACAGACTTGGCAGCCCTCCAAAACTGGGAAAGCACAGCAGCCATGTTCCTCACTTATTCCCTGTCCTACCCCTCTGACTCTTCGTCCTCTTCTTCTGGCCGATGTTGCTGTAGGTTTGCGTGCAGATAACACACAGGAGCCATGTGGTGTGTATCTGTGTTGAGCTCTGGGCTTAGCACAGTGTGTGGGGTGTGAGGTGTGGGCTCAGAGCACCAGAAGTGAAGGAAATGAAAAGCCTAACTAGTTCACAAGTGAAACAGGAGTCAGATGAGCCCAGGAGAGTGTAACAGGAGGAAAGTTTCCCCTCACTGCAGATGAGTTTAGAAAAAGGGGCTGTAAAGTTAGCCTCACAGGTATTATTGCTGTTTAAAAGCTGAAAATACAAAATTTCACTGACGTCATTACTAAATGTTTCAGCTTAAGACATTTCAGGATTCTGGGAAAATGTGTGCTTTCATGCTGGGAGGTAAGTTAGAGTTTGACACTGCACATTGAGCTTTAGCTAGAGATCCCTCAGCTTGGCATTTACGTAGATGGCTTAGCTGCTTCTCCATAAATTGTGACTTGATGTTTTATGTTCTGAACAAGAATTTCTACTTTAGATGTGAAGTTGATAGATTTCATCTCAGACAGAGCCAGGTGAACCTTTAACCATGTTTCCAGGCTTTGTATTAAGCAATTGTATTAAGAAATTATGAATTTTTTATTTAGTGTTTTCATAAAAGCCTTATTTCTATGCATGTTTTCATAAAATAAAAAAAAAACATACAGTTACTATTTTATATTTTAAACCTTTAATTGAACAACTGAACACAGAGTCACAACAAACAAATCATAAAATCAAAATCGGAAGACTTTAAATTCACAAATTTCTCCACTTTCTCCTGACGTGCTGCCTTTAAATCTGGACCCCTGTCTGGTCTGTACCACCACACTCGGTCTTCTGAAAGTCAGACTCCCTTCCTTCTTTCACATAATGGTATGAGCCCAGCCTCTCCTTGCATGTGATTGGCTGGATGGTGTGCCTAAATATAAGCTGTGCCCCAACTCAGGGTACACATGTCCATCCTACAAATCCGTACTTCGTTTGGCCTCAAACAAAGGCTGCTGGTGATGCATCCTTCAAAGGCTCTTTCGTCCCAGAATTCATTGCGCACAAGACAGCGGCGAATGAGCAACCGAGCTCCAAAGAGTACTTTTTTGTTAGTTTTCGTTTAACTACACTTTAGTAAAATGTGACTAAACCAAGTACATTAAAAAATATGTTTGTTAAATGGTGGCATTAAAATTCTGTAATATTTGATATTTGTGTATTTTTAAGGGGTTAATGAAGTGTGTACGGGCTGGAAAACAGAGCCTCAGACAGTTTTTTGTTTTTTTTTACATTATTACTCGGTCGGTGCTAACGTTCACTAAAGTGTCCTATGATAAGCAAACAGTAATTTCAAAGGTTTAAGTGATTCTGTGTACTACGTTGCTGCTTTGGGAAGTCCCATCCCTTCTAAAGATTCAGCTCTTCCCAACGGGAGTCGACTCTTCTTGTTCACTATAAAGAATCAACCTATAGAGCCAGCTCGTTTGTGAAGGAAGCATCACAATTGTTTTTACACATACACTGTTAACCGAGCACTTTAAAGACATCAGTCATTAAAGAATTAACAGCTAGCATGTCTGCGCTGATGATGCTAACTTTTACCTTAAACTGATATTCTACATGTGTCCATACCCATGGCACTGACAACTCAAAAACATCATTTGCCTACTTCATACTCTTAACCAGTATGTCCATGTGGGGCCCATAAGGGTTAAATTTTGTGCTGCAATGAGAGTCCCAAGTGGGTTTGCACATTTCCACAGTGGCCTCACGTGTTTGCCCATATGGGTTTCAAGTTGGTTCTGACTGGGTTTGAGCTGGGGCCCAAATTGGTGAGGGACCATGTGGGGCCCATATTTATTAAAAAAAAAAAAAAAAAAAAAAAAAAAAAAAAAGGGGGGGGGGGGGGGGGGGGTGTAAATTTGCCTTTTTAATGCTCATGCCCACTTAGCCCCCCTACATCCTAAATGGAGCTCATACAGCCGGCCCACATGCTTCACATATGGGGCCCATGCAACTGAAACCACGTGGAACTTGCAAAATTTGTGCAGTTCAAGCCCATGCCCATTCAGCACCCATATAGCTCGTATTTAACCCTTGTTGACCCCACATGGACATGCTGGCTGGGGTGGAGTCCACTCTGAAGTATTTCTAAAAGCAATAATCTCACGTGGACTCCATGTGCAAAAAGAACAGCAAGTTAAAAAGTGTAGCTTTTGTAAAAGATACACACAAAAAAAAGCTTGTTCTAAAGAATATGAAAATATCAGGTTAATATTTCTAACCAGAAAGAGGAATAATTTATGAATTATTTAGTTATTAGTGAATGCCAGAGCCCCAGAGGGGCAGAGTTGATATTTTTAATTGTTTTAAAAACTTTAGACAGTGCAGAACCAGCTGTCTTTTTTTAGCCTTGGTGCTAAGCTAACAGTCTGCTGGTTGTGGCTTTGTGTAAAAGTAATGGTCTCAAGCTCCTTCTCTGAAACACATGACATGAATGTATTTCCTAATATGTCAGACTATCGCTACATCAAAACATTTTCCAGTTCTTGCAATAAATAAAGCATGGAGAGCACACTATGTGTGAAGCTAAGCAATTGAAGAGTGTGAATGTGTATCACTATAGACGTACTGTTTAAATATGCAAACCTTCATTATTTTTCAAATACAAGAAAAAAACACCAAAGAATGTTCTTGGCATTGACCAGCAAACCAAAAAAAAAGAACAAAAAAAACCTTGCTCCTTAAATCCTGATATCTTGATGGTTCTCACCCTTGATGCATCTCTTGATGTTGCTGCCAACAGCAACTGTGCGTTACAGCTCAATGTGCCGACCAGAGATGGAGCAATGAGTACAGTGGAGGCCAACACACTGGGGTGATAAGAATGTGTCTCAGACACAACTGACTGAGCCATGACGAGATACGATCTGCAAAGCCGGACCTCCTGATAAATGTGCTAGAACTTCATCATGTGCACTTTCATCCTCCTCATCTCGCCAGTGACCCACATTAAACTCCAAATTCCACAACTTTTAGCTGGAGAGTTTTGCTTGGTTTCTATTTTGGATGTGTCAGAGGGTTTAACATGAATGTAATGTTTTTATGAATTTTTCTGTTTGGCTTGCTTTGTGTCATCACTTTTCCTCTGCATGGAGTTTTCTGCCCTGTATAGTAGCCTACCCTCACCACCTCTCTCCTCCTGGGTGAACGTCAATTATTCAAAAGCCTTGGGTAGCTAACTTGAAACCGATAACCCACATGCTATTTATACTTCATTTCAAATGAACAAATACTTAACTGTGAAGCTCCAGGCAGCTTGGTCATGTCTGTCTGCATAGCTGCTGCTGGGCACAGCCAGGGAGCTGGACATTGGGCATGGCAGTATGAGAGGATGGGAGGGCAGCAGTAGTCGTTTTATTCAGAAAGAATAAACAAGAAGATATTCTGTCTCTTTTAGTCAAGTATTCTGTTAGATACTGTTAATAGTAGCTTGATCAATTTTTACAGGATACTGAAATTAAACTAACACTAGTAGGAACCAGTCTTCATACCCTGTTGGGGTTCACTTTCGCTAACAGAGATCTCGTTATTCAACTCGAAAACCCTTTTTTACTTTAATATACAACATAATAATTATACTAAAAGTTTGTTTCATTACATTAAACACTGCATACAGCTTGTCCAAATAAAAAGTCAAATCCCATACTGCTTGGACCGCCTTTAGCTTTGATTACGGTAGCATGTGGCATCATTCCGATGAGCTTCTGCAATGTCACATTTATTTCAGTCCAGAGTTGCATTCATTTTTCAGCAAGATCATGTCCCACTTGAACCACTCTTTTAACAATTTGAGCCATATGAATCCTGCTAACCCCAGATTATTTACTTCGCTCACAGGGCTGAACAGTGGGCACTAGGCCTGATGGCTGCATCGCTTCATCTGCCTCTCGTCTTTCTTTTACTATAAAACATAGTCCAGAGTTCTACTGATGTTTATTTGATTTTAACAAATGTTTAAATATTCACCAATCGCCATCATTCAAGTTTTTTTTGTTTTTGTTTTTTTTTAAGACCACATTTCGATGGCTCCCCACTATCCTTCCAGGACAGTTTTTAACCCAATTTTAGTAGCTTCAGCAATCTGCTTAGATGTTTTCTTTGCTTGAAGCCAATAATTTGACCCTAAACAAATTACCATCTTTTCCACAACTACAGGATGAGACTTCTGATCTTATTTCTTGAACCTGGCTGTCTATGGGTGAAAATATGCTAATGAAAGGGAGAATTTCACTATAAAAACAGAAACGAGGGCAGAGTTTTATCCAATTGTTCATAAATGTGAGGTAAGCTGCTTCATTTAAACAGCTGCCACATGTGGGGGTGTAGTGATTGCATGACACAGAAAGACACAAAAGAAAACATACTCAATATTAACTCATGGACCAGTGTGGATTACACTTAACAGTTTTATTTGGAATATTAAGACAATGAAGCATAAGCCAAGCACCAAGAGTGACAGCTACAAGTGTCGCATCATACGGCTTTTTAAAAATGAACAGGTTATACTGGAAAACTGTTTCTTTCTTTGACTGGTAAATTGGGATCACAGAACAGACAGTGAAATGTGAACATGATAATGCCATTTACATGCTCCAAATCCTATCTGACAGCATGGAAGTGGGGGCAGCAATATTCATTTGACAACGGCTTGGTCAGCCTGTGGCGGTGGCCCCAAGTTTAAAGGGCTTTTGTGATCAGCCAAAATGAATAAGAAAGGCTGGGAACACGGTGGTGCTGCAGAGTGACAACCATTAGTTCCCATCATTGTCAAGTCCCGTTGCCTCGGCACCCACATCCACACAGCAACCAATGTGCACATACAGCATTAAAGTGACAGAGGATTGCAACCATTGTTAAACTACACTCCATTGCATATCAGGGAGAAGTAATAATGAAAAATATTTCTTTCATAAATCTTTTCTGCTTGCATATAGCACTTAACCCAGCTTTTTGTTTTAAATATATATGGGAACAAGAAGGAAAAAACAATCAATTTCTATTTTGTTTTCCTCGTTAAGATCTGAAACCATAAGTCGTACCGGGGTAGGGATGAGGGGTAGGATTCCTACACCCAGGAGGGGGGTATTGCTGTTGCTTTAAATGAGACAGCTATTGACACAACCAGCCTGTCTCTCATCCAGACTGGATCCAGTGGTTTCCTGCCACAAATGAGGCTCCAATAGTGCAGCCAAATAAAGTCAAATGTATGACAATATAAGGTTAAAAAAAAAAAGTTATATTCATGACATTTTTTTTCTTTTTTTTGTCTTTAAAATAAAATAAAATCATAAATACCCATCTTTGTCTTCCCTTTTTTGTGGGGAGTTACATAGAAAGGTGGTGCTGGCTAAATGTGGTCCATGTATATACATCCCTGGCTTAGGGTGGGGTTGCGGGGGGGTGTGTGTAGATACCTGGGATAGTGCAGCTGTCAGAAGAAGCGCAGTTAGTAAGTGTGCAATTGCATGTGTGTTCCAGACAGTTTATGCACCACAAAAGAATAAAGTTTTTTCATCAAGCTATTACATAAATCCATTCATCATACATACAATGTTTTTAATTTTTTCCACCTAAATCTACATGTTATATGGCAAACATGTACTACTGTTAATGTCAGATATTTCCCATGGGGAAAACTGGGTTGAGAGGGTCCAGGGACTCTCTTTTGCAATGGGCCTGCCTGAGACTATAAGGGGAGGAGGAGGGGGGACTGGAACAGGGGGAAGAGAGGCATTGTTCATAGGAGTCACTGTCGCCACCCCACACATTACACTCTGCATCCCCCATTCCACAGGAACAACCCCCCCAGTGTGGCTCTGTCCATACGCTAACATACTCCGACAAATGCAGCGAGACTGAGAAAACAGCTCCATCCACACATCTCACGTCTTCAACATAAGTGAAACATCTCATGACCACCAGCCCTTTTTTTTTTTTTTCCTTTTTTGTCCTTGTTAACACTCATCACAAGTCTGGCCACCGTGAGCTGACACATAGAACGCTGTGCAAAAGTTTTTGGACGCAAGGAAATTTCCGTTTGTTTCAGTTTGCTCTCTTAGAGCAGTATACCCATCATCGAACACCTAGCTCTTCTTTAGGGATGTCTGAGGGGGTCAAATGCTTGTGTGAAGAGAGAAAAACTCCTCATTTAAAATCGAAGCCAAAAGAGGTACAGTCAAAAAAAAAAAGAAAAAAAAAAATCATCCTCACTATACTGGATGAGGCAAGTCAGTCACCTGATCTCTGGAGGCAAATTCCGGGCTTGCAGTCATCAAAGCAGACTAATGATTTGTAAATAATACAAAATTCAGCAACGATAAACTGCAAAAAAAAAAAAAAAAAAAGACATTTCCAGAAGTGGGCGCCGCTGTACAAAGGTCACAAGTCCTACCATGTAAACCCTCTATTGTCATTCCGCATCCAATATGCTGGAGTAAAGTGCAAACAAACAAAAAACACTTCACCGTCCTAATACTTTTTCAGACTGCACTGTGGAACACAAATACACGATTAAAGTGCCTTTTACTTCAACAAATCCTTTGCCCCCGCTGCGTGCCACTGCCCCAATAGGAAGACAGGGATGAGGCCATGTGAGAGAGAGTAGGTTAATATATTAATAATGAAAAAAGTGCCTCTCACTGTCATACAGCAGCCATAAGGCAGCACAGAGCGGCTCTTCTGGTACCCAGAAAATTTACATCCCAATGAGGCAAAGTTAGCTTGTGATCGAGCGACAGGTGGCAGTGAGAGAGGCAGCTGGATGCATGATGTGTGTTTGGATATTACAGTTCCGTGTGAAATGACAAAAACCCTAAAAATGTTAAAAATCACTGCCACTAACACAAATAGATGAGTAACATGCAAGATTCCTCACAACAAAGTGCAGTGGAAAATGTTTCAAGACTTGTGAGGAAATAATCAGTACATATTTGCTTTGCAGCTAAAAAAAAAAAGGCTAGTAAATGTGGATAAATTAAATTTTAATTATATTTTATGAGATGAATGGAAATGTCTGCCTGATGAGTACATGAAAACTAGATTTTACAACGGAAAAGTATTAAGTATTTAATACGCCATCCAACTGAAGCGGCCTTCATTTGATCATATAACAAACTTAATTCAATGCAGGCCGGACGCCGCTAAATTAAACCAGCTTCAGTCTTCTACTTAATACATTTACATGTGTGTGTCTCTTGGTCACAGACACAGCTTATTCTTGGGTGAGGAAACTAAAATTGCTCCACAATGATATGAAAAGCTGACAGATGAGCAAATTAAGTTTGAGGACTTGACAGATCCGATGTCCCAGTGATCAAACTGCCGGTTCAGTTTTGTTCCGGCAGGACTTCATGTTTCCTTTCAGGGAATCTGTTCGCAATACATTTTCTCCAAAATGCTCATGGGAACCACTCTATCACCATCTACCTCGTCTGACAGTTTGTCATTTTCTGAAAGCCACATTTACTACTAATTAAAATAAAATGCTGCTAATAGTCTGTTATTTTAATCATAATCCTGTCAACAAACGTTGGACACGTCAGCATACTCAGGACAAAGAGTTAACCTTCCTGCCCTCTCATTACAGCTGCGTGTCAAGTTGCAGACTTGAACTGTTACATGTAAGAACTGGACATCAGTATCTTGCACTGACATTGCTTACTGCAGGACAGTAGCCTACAGTCTAATGCATGCATTAGTGAGTCTGTGAGCTATCTAATAAACAGCCTATTTCAATGATAAGGTCTTAAATTCCACATAGCACCACAAAGCTGCAACCTGGAACGTGCACCATTTGTCAGTGAGCTTGGAGCTCATGCACCTCTTCCTTATTATTCTTTTTTTTTTTTTTTTGTCTCATATACGAGAACTGTGTTGAAGCGCCTCCTGCTCCAGGTTTGGACAACAAAACAACCAACTATGGAAGAAGACAAATGGCTACTGAAAGGCACAAAGTTTCCACTTATTTTCTCTTGATGCTGAAAAGATGACACAAGTGACAGGTTAGTGATGGTTTTGTCCCAAGCCGCAACTCGAGTCAAACATGACTTCATCTATAAAGGATATGCTGATATCTTGAGGAAAATACTGCCTACACTCAGAGCAGTACATATAATAATACACTGGACAGCCACAACATTAAATCCACTCACATGAAGCAAATAACACTGACCATCTTGCTGCAGTACAATGTTCTGCAGGAGAGTGAAAGACAATCTCACAACCCACAGGACAAAGGACCACTTACAAGCTTCAGGTGTCAAAAAAGTGTCTCTTGGTGGCATGAAACGGATCTGACACAATATGGAGAAGTAATTTTGTGCCAAGGCTGATGAGTATAAATGCAACTGTTTAACGAAGGGTCGTGCTTTGGTTGAGATGTAAAGACTTGAAATTGAGTCGTAAAGTGAAAACGTGAACTCTAAAGCGAAGGCTGCGGTTGTTCTGTTGGTGGCAGTGTTTTTTGACAACATCAAGGCCTAAGTTTAAAGTAGCAAGTTTCCAATCAAACATTGACTCTGAAGAAACCAAGCTGCCAAAATGTTAACCTTAATTATACAAAAAGAGTTTAACTGGTTGTGACATGCACAACGGCATTCAGTGGCTAATAATGAAATGACAGACTGCTTTGTAAACTGTAACAATGGCAAGAAAGATCTGTCCATCATGTTACAGAAGCATTGCCACAGAGTAGGTATAATACTGTCAAGCTTAACTTGCTCACTATACAGAACATGGTGGACTGACTCATTCAAAACTCATAGTTACTGCTGGAGGAGGAGCTGGTGTTGGACTTGGCTATAGTCCTTCATTTCCCTGATGTGTCGTCCTAAAACCAAAAGACTGCCTACAAATCTGTTCATAAATCCGGTTTAATTGATGCTCCCGCATGCACAAGATGGCAAAGAATGCTTTTTGTGCAGCGTGATCCATAGGACCCTCACTGACTGCATATAACAGCACCTCCAGATGCCCTCTCAACCCACACACCTTTGTCTCAGTAAGGTGTTCCTCTACGTGCTTTGACGGGTAAAGGAAGAGGGGGAAGAAAAAGCACAAAGTGAGCTGTACAACATAGCCTTATTAGCTAAAACAGCAATTTGGTATGAACAGGGGAAGCATGCAGGCAGGTCTACAAGCAGGATGGTGGTGTGGGATCAGGCAGACATTTAGCACAAAAGAGAAGAGACACACAGCACCGATACTTGTGTCTCTCCATGTCAAAACAACCTGTTCAACTCAAACACATGTGCTTGCCAAACAGCGTTACACTGAAGATAATCACATGTATTTTTTGTGAGGTAAGTATTAACGAAAACAGAGATTAGAATGAAATTTGTATAGCTTTTTATATTTCATTTCATCCCCCACCAGAAAGAAAGCCATGTCAAGATAACATCTGAATGGCAAGTGAAGAATTTCTGTAATCCTCCTGCAGTGTACAGGCAATGGAGAAAACCACCTCATTTAAGCTTGAGTGGCGGTTCCCTCTCTAGCCAGCGAACTCGTACTTTCTGTTTATAGTGATACTCCTTGAGGAAGTCCTGGAGAGCAGGGGGCAACGGCAGAGAACCTATACCATCATAAGTGGTCCAACGGCAAATGGCAGCTCGTGCCAGGTGCTGTAGGCCAAACGGAAAGGTCCGATGGAGAGGCGCTGTTAGCAGCGGCTCAAAAAACATGCAAGCGCTGGGGTCCTTGTAGTGCTCCAGCAGTCCTGTGACGGTGGAAGAATGGAAAACACAAGGGTCATGAGCGTCGAAACTGAAGTTGTGGTTCCACTGTTCGATGCGTGCGTGCAGGGACCTATTGTAACGGCGGAAGCTAACAGAAAAGAGGTAGTCCTCCTGGGCTGAGTCACGTAGCAGGAAGGTGCCCTCTGGCCGCCCATCCAACAGTGCCTCAGCTTCATAGCGGTCCATTACGCCCCAGTAACAGGGCAGAGCTGTAATCTCCAACAGGTCTGGCACCAGGCAGTGGATGTAGTCTATCTGAGTGTGAACCTTCCAGGGTCCAGGTTGCTGCCGGTTCAGATGACCATCGCCAGAGGCGTGCCTCTGTTTAGGCCTCCTGGCTTGAAGACATAGGGTGGTTGAATCCTCCTCAGAATCACAGTCTTGGGCTGATGCAGTAGCCCCTAACACCTGCCCACAGGTTCCTGATGATCCAGCACCCACAGAGCTACCGGCCCCACAGGCCCGTCCTTCCCCGGAGGCCTCTCCCATGCCAGGAGCCATCTTTGGTCCCAGTTTGTAGAGAGAGGCGCTTGGCACTGAGGCCTCCAAGGTGTGGATCTGTGCATTGGGTGGCGGGTCTACACCTTCCTCGATGCTAAGTCTGCGGCGCTCACGCAGACGTTCCTCCTCATCCTCAGGTGAGGGGTGGGCCGGGTCGAAGGCATCCAGAAGGGCAGTGGAGGAATGCGGACTGACTGGTGCCGTGTGCTGTTTGATCAAGTGCCACTTGTGAGCGAGGTCTGAACCTGGTGGGAAGGGGCAGGTCTCCAGCATGAGCTCCGTCAGGTGAATCTTTCGTTTGGAGGTGATGGAGTTCTTGGAGGAGCGCGAGTGTCTGCGCGCAGGCAGGGGTAAGCACAACCCAACCGTATCGCTTAGCCGCTGCCGCAAAGAACGAGCATTCAGGCTGCGTCCTCCAGAAACAGAGTCATTAATCTCCTGGATGGAGCTGATTCCATAACGTCTGTCTCTGCGATTTCCACTCCCCCTTAACCGCCCAGAACGCCGTTCAGTCTCCAAAGAGCTCTGGGTTTTGGTGGAACATGAGTGCTTTTTCTTGCCCCCCCATGGAGCATGACGGGAATAGGAGTCTCTCCGTGCCAGAGGAACACCCCCAGACCCCCCACGCACATCCTCAGTGTCTTTGTCAATGGTAATCTCTACAATCTGTGGTATATCTGACACACAGTTATGATGGCGGCGTCCTGTTGTGACTGCTGGCACTGGTAGGAGACCCCACGATGGGCTGGAGGCTCTCTGTCCTTGAGCCTCAGCTGAGCCACCTCCTTCACCGTGATCCACCACACAGTGGACAGCATCAGCCTCCACCTTGCTTTCACAGGGTCCTGAACTGTGAAAAAGTGTCTGGCATCTGCTCTTCAGGTTGCTCCACATGTTGCCAACTTTCTTCATTAATAGGAGCCCCTTGGACCTAATGAGAGGAGACAAAGCTGATTAACTCACAGTTAAGACATTTCACAATGACAAAGGTGTCTAGATTTAACAGAGGTACAAACCACATAAAAAGATCCTACATTTTACTTCCTTAGACTACTGTTTATCTAGTAATTAGACACGGTGAGAATGTAACAGGGCCAGAGTGTCTGAGACGTGGGTGAGTTTGAGCAGTTGGAACAGCAGAGTTAAGAGTTGCCAGGCAGACGTGCAGGGACACAAGGCCACAGCTATAATTGAACCTGGGATCTGCTCACAGCTGATCTGCTGGTATGTACTGTATTACAGAGCCAGTCTAGACCTGACCAAAAACTTTCCCTGTAACAGCAGCAGACAGGGTACATGCACACACACACACACAAGCAATCATTTGCTATTGATTTATCACCTTGCTATAATTTAAAAGGGATTTGGAAGGAGTAGCACCAGATTGTGTTTGAATGACAACTCATTCAGTGAGTAAAATTCCCACAGGTAGCTGGCCGTCCTTACAGCATTTCCATAGTTTCAGAATGAGTTTATTTACTTAATGGATGTACCAGTGTACAGATCTGACTAGTAAACTCAAATAAATGTAGCAAAGGAATACTTGGGGGGGAAACTATATTAACACTAAACATCATTAATTAAAAAGCTTTGCAAATATTTTCACAAGTGTTAAGATTAATTGTTCAGGAAAATAAATTAAAACAGTGTGGTCAATAGTTTTATTCTATGAGAGACATCAGAAGGATCCTTAAACTACAAAAATATCTAGCCATGGTCAACTAAGTGCAAGATATAAGTCACTATGACTTACAATGAATTAATTTCAAACATATAATCACATATATTACTGGATTTACCACTGATAATGTGATACAGAAAAACATCACTATTATAATAGTACCTTTAGTGTAATTGCTGTTGTAAATTCATAAACTGAACAGTTGTCATATCACAAGTTTCTTCCTTTTGTGATAGGTGCTTAAGGCTAAGCGCAATCTGACAAAGTAACACACTAATGCTTTTTTTTTTTTTTTTTAGGTTTGAGGTTTTTAGAATCAACAAGCTCCAGAATTTGCAATTAGTCATATCTTTAAGATGAAAACTGACCACCAAACGTTATCCAACACCAAGTGATAATGCTCAATTTGATGACGCTGACAAAGCCACAGCAGCACTTCAATGATCAGGGATTAATTATGTTGTTTTTCTTAATAATATATCACAACAGTCCACATACAAATTAGGGTTCTTATTTTTAAAGTTTCAGACTATTAAACAGAAAGGAAAAAAAAAAAAAACCATCCAACTTTCTTTACAGCAGATTTTTTCATTTGACTTGCTGCAGAGCAGAAACAATTGAAGTCACTCAAATGGCAAATTATTTGCTTTGATGGTTCCTTTTACCCACACAGCAACAAAGTTACTGCTCACTTTAAACTGCAGTACATTTGTGGAAGACTTGGAGAAAACAGCAAGAAACTAAGTCAGATGTATAACCCCCCCCCCGCCCATTACATTTTGACCGGTTCCCACCCCACTTCCCTCTAAGCATCAGAGAAGCTTCAGCCTGTGCATGTGAACTGAGATTTTTAGTCATTTTAAATGGAAGTACAGCTAAAATCATAACACTACGTCAATGGTGATATAATGTATAAAATCAGTGATTGCTGGTTAGGAAGTAACCAGTGGTCTTTTCAGTAGCCATTTTTAACTCATTGGAATATCTGGAATATCATTGGAATGCAGCTGCATTAAAATACAGAATATGAGAATGGCTTAAAATTATGAAGTAAACACGTAACATTTCACAGTACTATGAGCGACTTTAACAATCTCAAAGATGGATAAAAATTAAGCAACACAATAAATTTTCTGACTTCTGTCACATTCATTTTGCACATTCCTGGAGTCATCATTGTCCTGCAGATCCTGGGGCTGAGAAACTTCCCATCACATTTTTTTTCCCATTTTGGAGCATCTTATTTCATCTGTGTTGTGCTTCACGCCAAAGCACGCTATCAACTGGAACTCGACACATTGGCTGTTTTGAATGTGCACCATGGTTAATTAAGCAAAAACCCCCAAGGGGACATTATCGGAGGAAGAGAGGAAAAGAAAAGAGAAATGGACTGTGCAAAAATCCATATAGGCTTGACTTCTACTAGCTGGAGAGAGCTCAGAGAAGAGACAGGATGCAAGACGGATAGTGAATTAGCCATTGTTGGGGAAAAGTGCAAAAATCTGTCAAAATACAGTAGTAGGGCTTAAAATGGATACCAATCTCGATAATTAAAATTAAAGGGAAAATGACTGGACAGGACAGGAGGCAGTGTTGAGTTTTCTTACTACCCAAAATAGCAAAGCTTCTTTAAATGCACTCTAAAATGTGTATATTGAGCTTTAAACAACATAGTATTTCTTAATTGTGATGAAAACCACCTACACTGTTGTTAAAATCTGTAATATAAAAAAAAAAGGTTTTTTTCAGGTCAAAACTGACTCAAAACACACGCTACAGGGTAAAACCAGGTTTGTTGTTCGAGAAGTAGAGGTAAACTTGGTGGTCTTCTACATCATTAGAAAATTTTAAAAACCTCATAGCCCCCTACCTCCAGATAGAAAAAAGGCAGGTCTTCACCTTGCAGGCATACAAACCACGCCCACCAACGCATATGTACGAATGTGAACTTATTTGAAGTATATTCACCAGTTTCAGACTTTTGGACTTTTACAGAATTTTTGAGAAAATTTTGCTGCAATAGGACGAATTTGTACTTATGAGGGGTGTAAAATGAACATCAGACTTGATTCTTTACATTCTGATCCTCATCCAGCGACAGGCAGCAGCTCAAATACTGGCAGCGGCAACTTTTAGTGGCACTTCCAGCAGCTGCCAGAGCCTGCCATGAGTCGCCACTGTTTTCCAGAGCCCGCCGAAGCACTGCCACAGACCAGCGCAACAGCACTAAGCACTTCAAAGACCCGTCTGTGGCATAGGTGCTTAGTGAATTTGTATCACCTTCCAGCTTGCTAGTGACCACTAATCTGCTGTCATGTAATAATTTCTGCCTGTGTGTCTGCTTCTTTGATTTGAATCAGAATTTGTTTACACATTCACAATACCCCAAACGAAGTGGACTTTTCGAGCAAATGAACATGGATTCTAAACAAAAAGGCTTGTGTGAATGGGCTTTAAGACAGAAAATATGAAGGCACTGTGTTGCTTATGTAATCATGTGGGATGCTTCAGTGGTCAAATCAGCTAAAAGCACATTGGTGCACACAAACAAGCAGCTCTATCAAATACTATATCTTTATTAAGATCGAGATGGATCACAGAAAATATAATATATCATAATATTATTACCAAGATCATAAAAGTAATCACTAATGGAAAATATTTATATATACTGTGTACCCCAATTCTGTCTGAACCTACTGAGGTTTTAATATGGCCTGAAATTAGGGCTGGGCAATTAAATGGAAACAGGCATTGAATTTTACTCATGTCAATTATTTAAATGATTTCTCCTAAATATATTTAAAAATATTAATCTGATGACTATACAGTTAAACTGTGTGTGCTTCTGTTCACTTATTTTAAAATCAATATCTGCTCCTCTATTGTGAAAATATTTGGAACAAAAACTTCCATTTAGCTTTAAGGGCTAAAAATAAAACAATACTAAAATAATTGCAAATTAATTGTAAACGAGTTGACGTGTTCGATTAATTGTGACACTGATTTGAGGTCATATCGCCCAGCCCTGAAACCTGACACCTAAAAAGGAACCGAAAGATTTAGTTCCTTTTCGTAGATGTATGAAATTTAACAGTTCTGGGATTATTGCTTTTGAATAGTTCTTGTTGCTATTTAACCAGACAAAATTATTTCTAATCTGATTACTCAATTGATGAATTTATGTGACAGAATATATGATTTCCTAATTAACTATTGCTGCAGCCCTAGCTTACAACATCTCTATTTTGGGTTTCTGTACCGACTACATTTTTAATGTTGCTGAAGAAGCACTGAAATGCAAGAAACAAGAAACAAGTTCCAGAGTTGCTGGAAAAAGCAAAACAATCAGACAGGAAATAAACAGCTACCCTGTTTCTCAGTGAACGTAAGCGGGATTATGTTGCATTTTCCAATGTTTAGATGACGGAGGAGCTGGACATGGCCCATTTGATATGCACAAATACTCAACATCACCCACAACTGAGTGAAGTTAAACAAGTAAAAACAAATCTTTCAAATTATTAACACACGAGGTACCAATACACCAAAAGTCTAACAAATTCTTACATCCAGGAAAAATATGAAAAAATATCTTAAAACACCCTTTTAATTAAAACAATAAATTAAAAAGGCAATTGATGTTCTCAAAAAAGAAATAAACATAACAGGTCAGACATTAAAAATTGAAATCCAAATAGACAAACAAAACTGTAACTGGTGCATCTCTGACCACTGAATACACACTAAAAAAAGTTCTCTATGACATGGCAAGTATCCCCATGGTATATTATTTCAGCCATCCAAAACAACTGAGTATATCTTAATTAAGCTAGTTCTTAATGCAACATGCATATTCAGGAAATGATTCTGACTAATAAACAGGGGGAAAAGGTTTGAGACAATTGTGGGGTTTTACATGTAGTAAATGACTACTGGTACTCAATTTATATCAAACTGTAATATTAAAGAAAAGTTTTACACTTGATGATGGCCCTGTTAAGCTGTCGGTTGTTGTGAGTAGCATTTGACATTATTTTCTGGTGTTGAATAGATAAATAACTGATAGATTAAGAGACAGAAAACAATCATTACTACTACTCCTTTAAGTAATTTACTTCAGTGGCTCAGGCCAGGTGAGCTTACTACAGCAAATAGTAAAAAAAAAAAAAACATTTATCAAATAATCTTCAAACAGTCTAACAATCTGCACCAAACTTCACAATCAGACAAGGACTGGCTGTACACAACTGACTGATTTCTTACTATGTTTTATGATTCAATAAATCAGTATTAAAATTTTTAGATTATGTAGAAACTTATTAGAAAACGTTTACACCATTCAGTTCGGTGTTACTGCTAAAATAGATTTAATTGTGCACAATATTTTCATATTTATCAGCAATAACTTTTATTTGAATACACATATGTTAAGAAGCACATTTTTATATTGTAATTTTTTTTTATTAAACAAAGGGGGAAAAGGTAGTGCAGAAAACCTGAATGTTTGTTTTATTTTGGGTTTTGTTGTTTATTTTTAATATCAAACACAAAATAGTATTCAAACATGCAGACTCTACATCAGTTTTAAACAAGCCAAGTCTATCTTTGAATCACATGAAAGATTTCAGTTGTGAAGCGGAAAAAGCATGCTAACAAGAATTCTTATAAAATACATGACTGGCCTACTTAGACAAGCCACTCAAGGTTTCATCAAAGCGGCAGCATGGTTCAAAGTGAACATGAACTACTTGTATAGCAAAGTCTCTTGTGAAGGCAAAATATGCAAATAATCTCTTTGTTAAAGTTTTCTTTGCTCACAGAGATCTGTCAGTCACAAAGTAAACCTTGAGTGTTTCTCTGGATTCTGTAATTATGCTGTTAACTTGAGAACAAAAATCTACCAACTAAAAAGTATACTTTGAAAGCTCTTGATGAGTTTAATTGTGAGGCTGATGGTCGGTCAGTTACATCAGGGGAGCCTAGCTGGTGTATTTTATCTCTCAACATCCCCCAAAAAACACAAAGGATGACACATTTTAGTTTAATATTACGTAAAACCTGCTGGTCTGTCAAATCTATAGCTTAAACTGTACCACTACTAATAGTGCCTAAGTCTCATTGACGATGTAAAGTGACATTTAATAATTTTAATGTATAGAAATTACCACAGTGAAATGAAAACTGGGTATGTTAAGTGTTAGTTACCAAGTTAGAGTGTCATTTTGGACATTAAACAAGCTAGGATATAACTAAAATCACAATCACATCTTTTAACTCTACACAATCAATTAATGCAATGCTAATGATGCAAACCACTTTATGCCCTGATATACTGCTGCTGTTGTGACTAATTTTGTTTTAAAGTCCATGTCCAGTGCAGCATTGCACATTTCTGTCAACAGTTAATTCAAGAGCAAAATACCCATTCTTAACATCTCTCATTGTAGCCACTGACAACAGCAACCGCACCAATGGTGCGATCCAGTCCACATCCATTTTGAGCCACCCTGAAACTGAACTAGGCTACCTCTGTTCTCCAGCAGCCCAACACACCCATTCTCCTGGGATCATACTGATCTTAGAGAGGGCTGGAACGAAGACAAGTTTCTGGGAGGACGCCTTCTTTGCTCAGACCAGACCAGAGTTAATGAGAGATTTGCAGCGCCTCACATTCTTAAAGATATGTGGGATGGTAGAAAGCTATACAGGGTCAGCAATCAACTGATTAAAAAAGGCTGATTTTCTATTACTATCACTTCAATCTTAAATGCTATAACAGAAATGCTGATATGGTAGACGAATATCAGTGTGTTTTGCATTTAAAGAAAACCTGCAACCATATTACAATTCAACAACGAAATGTTCTTCAAAAGTGCATCAACACAGTCTGTATAACTACTGTACAGTACCCTGGCACAGATTTGTTGACTTGGTAGGCAAAAACCTTTTAGATTATATATGAGAAATTGTCACGTAAAAAATAAAACATATATGAAAACGTCATTTAAAATTTGATTTGTTAAAAAAAACAAACAAACAGAAAACAAAAAAAAAAAATAAAATAAATAAATTTAAAAAAAAACGTGTTATTAACATCTAGTTATCCCTAAAACCCAAAAGCTGCTTCGGTTCAATGCGACCCTGTCATACACATCAACGTGGATACTATTGTACCGTTATAACCACGTTAGCTAAAACGACATTTTACAGTTAAATTTACCATGAAAGTCAATACAACAAACATACATTGAGCTATTACGTTATTATAGCGGATTTACTGCAATGGTTCCAGGCCTTTAGGTTTCTGGAGGCCCCATTTCCCCCCACCCGGTTCTTGCCAAGTTAGCGGACTTGCTAACCCGTTAACCATCCTCAGCCAGTCCCAGGACAGCATTAAACGTAACTACAGACATAAGATAACATTATCCAGGATAACATTTGCCAAACTACTTTGGTTTCCTCTGTAAATGCATTATAGTATGTCGAAATAGGAGATAGCATATTTTCTAAATGTAAAGTTACCGTTCGGGCTTACATACGGTCAAAAATGCTAACTGTTGGCATCCCTCAGAATAGGAATTTCTAACAATTCGGTTAGCTTTGGCTAACCAACCAGCTAGCTGCGTTAGCATGTTAGCTTGTGGAGAAAAAAAAATCGGAACAAAAATATTGTAATAAACCCAGGAGGTCTTGTGTTGCTTTGAGGAGCTGGGTACACATTAATGGCATTGTTAGCAAGTAACAAATTGCTACTAGAATTAATGTCTTACCCGTGTGCTTTCTTAAATCCCTACTCAACAGCTCTCTTTGTCTGCAAAAAATGGCTATTAAGAGAAGTCAGGCATTTATCCCCCTTGCGGACCACGGTGTTGGATGAAAGCACTAAGCGGACAAAAATACTTAATGGTATCATTCCGAACATTTTAAAACAGATTCCGAAAAAATACAAGTCCAAATTATTTAAAAGCTAAACTAGTCTTTGAAAGCCGCGACAACCCGTTCTTCATCATGGTGGGGTCTTCGTTTATGCCGTGGTCGCCGCAGCTTGTAGCAACCAATATGACGGTAGTCCTAGCAGACACAGAGCCGGAGAGGCGGACGGGGCTCAATGTGAGGGAATCTAACTGACAACGGCCGGGTCCAATGGAGCTCCGGAAAAGGACGACCACTTCCGATGGAGCACACGGATAGGGAATGACCCGGAGCTGGCTCCTCGTGATAGGCGTCCCCTGTTACCAATGAACGTAGAGGCAGGATGACGCTCTCCGCTGGCAGCTACTTGGAAACGTGGAGAGGTGAAGTGATGCTGGTGGTATCCCGGCCAGGCCGGACCGCAGACCCATGATGTCAGTGATCTTCTGCTTGTACACGGAATAATACCTACTACATGATGGCGACCAGTTTATTTATTTATTTATTTATACATATTTTCACAAAATACATAAATAAAAAAAAGTCATACGTAAGTAATAAGAATGACGACAAACAAACTATTATTACCAATGCGCTTCTTCTGCTTGTACCCAAAGCAGGTTTACCAAGGGAGCCATTTCCCAAGTGTCTAAAACTCCAGAAGCCTGGAAAATGTCATCCTTGAGGTCTAGAATTAGACTGAAATAAAATTATTTTAGGATTAAGTACCGCTAAAGCTTACTCTTTAAAGGTTTTGAGACAGAGGCCTTTAGTTTCTGTTAAATTGATCTGGTCCTAAGAGAAATTCATGGATGAAAATCTGTTTTAAGTATCTTTATAAATATTTTACTACTGCAAAACAGTCATTTGTTGCTGCGCAAAGAAAAAAGGAAGTTAATTTAGCACAAATAAATACCACAATGAATTAAAACACATCACAGACAGCCTCTCGAGACTTCAAGTGGAGCTGGTATGCGTCATATCCTGTTCAAAAGAACAATTACAATTTCTCACACAAGCCACTGTACCCACACATGAGGTCATCTTCTAGATTCAGATCATTCAAGACCATGTGACACAGCATGTAATGAGAAATGGATGCTGGCTGAGTAATGTAGTACTTAGCTGGATCTGAGGTGGAGTTCATGGGAAACCACCAGAAACACACATTAGCTCTTACATGTCTGAGATGCTGATCTAATTTGTGCGAAAGGAAATTGCATTAGCACTGATTTTTCTGTGAGGAGTGATTCACGCTATTTTACTCAACATTGACCTCTCTAACGAGGAGCCTGCATGTCTAAACAATCCACAAGAAGGATTTCATAACTCACTGAGTGAGTCAGCTGGCTCTACAGAAGACAAGTCTGACACTTCTAGAAAGGAAAACTGAATCTTTAGCAAAGACTAGGGAGCCCTGTTATAAAGACGTTTATTCTACTTCGCTGTTTTATTTGACTTGTGCATTTGGAAGTGGAATTAATCAGGATCAATTTAATAATCTTTAATCTACAGCAGCAAGCAGCTAATCAAACTTCTAAATGACAAAATACAAATCATAAGTGCCACCAGCTTATACTTGGACATGGGCAGTCCCTCTGGACAAAAATAGATCTGGATATAGATCAGACGTGATATTCGGTGGAGGTCTGGAATTTTTCTGGTCCTGGTGTGACTGAAAAACCACATAAGAATTGTTTTGTTGGGATTTACAGGGTATGTCTCATATTCAAAACATCAATTCTTGCAGTTCAAAAGTGTTTTAGGGAATTCTTAAGTAAGTCTGTGTTTTGACAGAAGAAAGGATCAGCTCCTAGCATTCAAACAGCTCTTCTGTTAACACAACACATGGTTGGAAAAAGTAATGCTTTCAGAAGTCCAGAAAAGTTTGTGCAAACTAAACTACCACAACACACATGAAGCTGAAGAAGGCTACTAAAGCATCTTAGATGGGTTTAAATCACTACATTGTGACCTGAATTCAAAACTAATGCAAATCTGGAATAAGAGAGTCCTGCAAAAACAGTGAAAGTGAAACATCTGCAGAAATCAACTTGTTAAAACCTCAACTTCAAGTATCTACTAATACAAAACAGAAAAGAATGGTACAATGGAAGAAAAGTGGTGCTCTTAAAAAAAATAAATACATAAATAAAACCTTCAAAGTTTCAAGTTAGTAAAATCTAAGTTAGTTTCAGACAAAAACTAAAGCTTTAGGAGGGAAGAAAAGATTCCTCATTTTCAATGTGAAGCATGGTGGAAGCAGCATCATGATTTGAGGGGTAACTATTGATAAATGAATGAAAAATTGTGACAAGAAAGTTTGCAGGAGAAATTAAATGACCTGATGTTTACAAGAGGTTTGGTGATGCAATGAGACAATGACCCGAAACACACAAATAAAACAAGAGAATAACATAAAAAGACGAAACATGGTGCTTTCACAATGTAAAAGCAAGAATCATAATTCACATGCGAAGCTGTAAGTTGTTTAATTAAGACATCTAAAAGGAAATGCCTTATGGAGGGTGTTGCAACAATTTATTCAGGATTACTTTGGTCAGAATTGTTGGATTAGTTTAAAAATAAATGTGAGAAAAAAATTTTCTTCCCAATTAATGTATAATTACATGTAGACATTTTCTGACCAAACATTTCAGTCCAAATAACAAAATGTATAAAATTTAATGTAATGGACATTTTTGTAACTACACGAGACATGTAAACAACTTTTATCCCACAGTTCAGTTTGCTTTTTATCTTTTTATCAACAATACAAACAGCAAAATATATTCAATACAAATAAAAGTATTTGAGAGTATTTTTTTTCTCAATACCAATCCAATCCAACTTTATTTATAAAGCACTTTAAAACAACAAAGTTGCTTTAAAATGATTTACATAACATACTTACTGTCAATGTAGCATGCTGATGGGGTTGTTGATGTGGTGACAAAGGCAGGGCTGCCATCTTGTGGTGTTAGAAACAATCTGCATCATCAACTTTGGTATCAACATGTCTTCAGATCTTAACACACACACACACACATATATATATATATATATATATATATATATATATATATATATATATATATATATATATATATATATATATATATATATATATGTATGTGTGTGTGATATATATATATATATATATATATATATATGTGTGTGTGTGTGTGTGTGTTTATTTTTAGAGGATTTACAGAGAATGGTCTGAAAAAGAGAAAATATCCAGTGAGCAGCAGTTGTCTGGACCAAAATGTCTTGTTGTCAGAGGTCAGAGGAGAATGGGCAGACTGGTTGGAGATGATAGAAATGCAACTGGAAGTCCAATAAGCACTGGTTCCAATCAAGGTCTGCAGAACAGCATCTCTGAACACACAACACGTCCAACCTTGAAGCAGATGGGCTAGAGCAGCAGAAGACCACACCGGGTTCCTCCTGTCAGCCAAGAACAGGAAACCACTCTGCCATTTGGTTTGTAAATGCTCCTTTCAGAACACACAACTGTACTTTGCAAATGCACTGCTTCATGTTAGTAGTACACTAACAAACTCTCCTTGGTCTGTTACTGTCGCACACCTCATCTTCTGCATACACCACTCACTCTGCAAACCCAATTGTGTCCCTATAACTACTTCTACTTTAGCTTTGTTGTCTGCTTTCAGTCTGCCAGGGACTATTCTCTCCAAGGTGCCTTTGATAAAAGCTTTAAAAAGCTTTTATGTATTTATATATCATAAATTCATATATTTGTTTATTTATTCATTAATTTATTCATTATCATTATCCATTCATTGCTTACATTTTTTTTCTGTTAATTCATTGACATATTTATCTAATTTATCTAAATAAAACAACTTTAATATGCAAACTATAAAATCTTTAAAGTGCTAATTTATTATTATTATTATTATTGAGAATAATAATAGCAATAGCACAATATAAATGATTAAATGACTGAAATTTGAAACAGTAATGGGATAGCATACTTTGGCATTACAGAACCAAACCAAGTGATAGCGTTGACTCATTTCTGAACGTACAACCTGTCCAGCCTTAAAGAAGGTGGGCTACAGAAGCAGAAGACCTGGTCTGAGTCTCTATTTCAGCTCCACATTTAGATGGTAGACTCAGAATTTGGTGGAAACATGGATCCATTCTGATTTGGTTCAAGGGTTCAGGTTGCTGGTGGTGTAATGATGTGTGTCATATTTTCTTGGTCCACTTTGGGTCCCTTAAAAACACCACATCCTACCTGAGTATTGTTTCTGACCACGTCCATCCCTTTATGCCCACAGTGTAGCATCATCTGATGGCTACTTCCAGCAGGACAATGCACCATGTCACAAAGCTCAAATCATCTCCAACTCCTAAAATGAGTTTACTGGACTCCAATGGTCTCCACAGTCACCAGATCTCAAACAGAGCAGCTTTGGGATGTGGTGGAACGGGAGATTCTCATCATGGATGCAGCAGACAAATCTGCAGCAACTGTGATGCTGTCATGTCAATATGGAGCAAAACCTCTGAGGAAGGTTTCCAACACCTTGTTTAATCTACCAAGAATTAAGGCAGTTCTGAATAAACAATGGGTACAACCTGGTACTAGCAAAGTGGACCTAATTAAGTAGCTGGTAAGTGTATTTAGTCTTTTTTAACTTTTTTTAGTCTTCAGCGCTTGTGGAGATCTTTGTGTGCTGCCATTCTCATCTGGACTGAGGTGAACTGACTGGGAAATTGCTGTAAAACAAGGTACTTTTCTGCATTATTTTATTTTAATCTGTGGAGTGAGAGTAAGTTTTGGTCCTGCGATCACAAGTCACGACTCAGGACTGCAACATTTTGTGTTTTCTGTCATCCCAGTTTTTAGTCCAAAGTTGAATTAGTGACCTAAACACTAAATCAATAAAGAAAATCACCTATATATGAGAGTATACCTGAAATTAACCTAGGGCCCATCCTCTTAAGAGCAGAATAGGAAGGGCTACATTTCTTTCATGATGAGTCCTTGAAATTAAAAAGCTGTGGCCGCTGGGTATAAGTGTATCATCCAAACAGCATGATAGCACATGTGACTTAAAATGTGTCTGCCTACAGACCATATGACTGTACCACAAATACACTTTGAATAGACATGTTTGTTCCAACATGCTGCAGTGAAAATTGATCCTGTATTAATAACAAGTGTCACCTTCATAACCCCCACACTAGAGTGCATTATATGATCCAGATGAAATACACACTCTTATAGATGTCAGCTGACTGTTCCAGTGACCAGTTACACTGAAACAAATCAGCAAGTGAGAACAATGAAGGCAGTGAGATATCTTCCAATCACTCCTCTGTTTCAAATTTTCTGCAGACTTTTTACTTTTATGGCAACAACTTTGACTTAAAAATCTATCCATCAAAATCAGCTTTATAGATTCAACTGATACTTTTTAATGAATTCTTTCAACGATCCTCACTACATACATTAAATGAACCATGAATCCATTTATAATAATCATGAGATACATAATCCGATTGGTCGACTAGTCGTTTAATAGTCGGCGACTAATTGACCATCAGAATAATCATTAGTTGCAGCCCTAGTTTTATCTAGATTGAACTAACCTCAACATGAGAGCAGAAGCATCCTATGGTTAAGGCAGACTTGATAGTTATAAAGCAGAGTAGGAATTAAATCATGCATGCAAGAGGTTTTCACAGTTCACAGAGTTTAAGTAATCTACATACACTGCACCCAGCAAGGGGCGCTCATGCTCCAGATATCAATGCAACTCATAATACAAAGACTCACAGTTCAGAAAGAATAAATGGATGCAGTACCATTTATGAGAAAATAAAGAAAAACAAAGCATATATCAGAATATTTAAGATGATGGTTTTCATTCATATGCTTTGCAGTCTATTTTTGCTGACTTGGTAACCATGTTTGAGCCATTATGAGAATGAAGGCCTGAGCTTTCAGGAATAAACAGAGCACAAGTTATTTTCGCAAATGTGCTCTGCATCATATCGGACGTTTGCCAAGTCAAACTCCCCAAGCCAGCTTCTTAACACAGTAAATACATTTATTGAGAAGAGAGGAGCATCAGTGGGAGAATGCATCAGTGGCTGTGGCACTTAGGTCCTGGATCCTGAGGGTGGACCTTCACATGACATCGGCAAGCAAAACTGAGACGTTCACACTGCAGCCGTCTCTGCTGCTCACAGGACAGTTATACAACACAGGCTGGGACAGAGAGCAGGAGCACCTTTTACATTAAAGCTTTAATTAATCATATCTAACAAATCAATAGTAAGAGTTGGCACCTTTGATTATCTTTGAAAAATGTTATAAAAGGCAAATAAAAATGCATAAAATAGATAGGAACTGATATTTCTTATGGTCAGCTTGCAATAAAAGTTAAACCACAACCTTGGGCAGTCACCTACTGCACTGACTACAGACATGTAAGCTTAAAAACCTTTTCATACATTTTGAGGGGCTCGTAGATATTTAAGCTACTGTCTACATTCTGGAAAAAAAAGTTTAATATTATTTCACTGTTTAAATTGTTGTCAAATGTGACTGTATTATACAGGCAATTTCTTATAGATCAACCTGAATGAAGATAAAAGTTTATACTTAAATTCCACAACCCCAATTCAAAAACAGTTGGGACTCTGTGTAAAATGTAAATAAAAGCAGTCTGCAATGATTTCCAGATCTCATAAACCCTTGTTTTATTCCCACTAGAACACAAATAATTAGATTATGAAACTAGGAGATTTAACCATTTCATATAAAATATTAGCTAATTTTGAATTTGATGGCAGCAGCACATCTAAAAAAAAAGTTGGAACAGGGGCAACAAAAGGCTGGAAAGGTACAAATCAAAAACAAATGGAGTAACATTTGACAACTAATTAGGTTAATTGGCAACAAGTCTGTGACATGACTGGGTTGGAAAAAAGCATTTCAGAGATGCGAGCCTCTCAGAAGTCTCTGCATCCAGACATTTCATCAATACAACACATGCCCAAAACTGTTGCAAATCAGACCAGAATGGGACGACATTCCTCTCCTAAAACTCCAGCAACTGGTCTCCTCACTTCCCAGATGTTTACAGACAGTAAAAAAAATGTGATCAAATTAAAAAGGAGCTAACATTTTTCATGAAATTGTAAAATGTCTCAGTTTCAACATATGTTGTTTCTAAACTATTGGGAATAAAATGTGTGTTGAGATTAGCAAATCATCGCATTCTGTTATTTACATTTTACGCAGCAACAGTTCAACATTTTTGGAATTAGGGTTAGAAGTAGTGATTCATAAAGTTGAGTTTTGGCTATAAAAATATGTAAAATTTTGGGTTTTTATATTTTGCTAATATATTAGCAGTGATATCTAGAATGCAGCTTTTAAACCAGCTGTAACACAACAGCCAAAAAGTGAAGCTTATGGGGGATAAAGAGCTACATTTAAGTTAAGTGTCAGTCAGTGCTCATGCTAACCTTAACTTCATTATGTTTTTAAATTTAACATTGTTTAGAATATATAAAACTTTATATGCTGCATTGTTCTGTTTGTCTTTGGAAAAATTCATTTAGAATATTTTAATTTAATAAATTATTAAACAGCATTTTAAGTGTATGAAGAACTTAGATGCTAACAGTAGCAATGTCAGTCAGTTAGCTAATGCTAACTGAATCATGCTAACTAAAGGCCACTAAATGGGTGTAAATAACTAGTGGGAACTAATCTGTCCTCATAAACTAGTGTGTGTAGTGAAGTCTAATCCTGTGATGTGTCTATTGACCAATTAAATATTGAAATAGTAAATTAAAAGCAGCTGTTTGGGTTTCTTTTCCATTATCCCTAAAATGCTGACATTTGGGAGGCAAAGGAAGCCTTTAAAAAGGATTTTGGTGACATGATGAACTGTGTGTGCTGAGATGGTGTGCTGTGCTTGTGCCTAATAGAAGTGTGCATCATCTGTGCTTCAATCAGTCATATTTAGGACAGGGAGACAGCAGGAGAATGTGCGTTGTTAAGCTGAAAAAGCTGAAAAAATAAAGTGGCACTGACTGTGCTTTATGTTGTGAATCACATATACAGCATTGGGTCATTTTAAGCCCCTGACTTTGATGAACATGTGCATTTGCTTCTTTGGACATTGATATAAATCAGAATATGAGTCAGAGTTTCATTTCTAAAATGAGATCCCTCTTCTCTATTCAAAACCTTATTAAAGGTGATAAAATTATAAGATGTTATTGCAGGATAACAAAAATGAAAACAAAAGAAGGTAACTTATAAGCTGATAAATATTTGCACTGACTGTATGATCTCTAGTTTAGAGATACAGAAACATAGACTCTGGATAATACAGATTTTAAAAATGGATAACAAACCTCTTTAGTTTCTCATGAAGCCCTCGGCTCTATTTTAACTTACAGAATATTCTGGCATGCCACACTATAAAACATTAAGCTTTTTATAAGGCAAATAAAGGGGGAAAAAAAGGATTCAAACATGAAAATAATTTTCTAGATCCACAATCTGTCATTTGAACAGCATATTTCACTGTTACCCCATATAAAGTGTGGTTCATTCTGCACATCCTCTCAGATGGTACACATAACTGAAGATTTTGTGAGCTTAAATGTTTTAAATAATAATATTAATATATATAAAAAATAATATATATATATATAAAAAAAATGCGAAAGTAAAACTAGACCCTTAGGTCCAAAACGCCAAGTATATGGAGGGGCACAGTGTCACTCTTGACAGACTCAGTGTTATATTCTCTCTACATTTTGGAGGTTTGATAGTATAAATGAACAAATCAGGAAGCTATCATTCAGCAACCATAGAAATAAAATTAATTCCTTAAAATGTAGAATTTCTCTTAAACCTGAAATGTAATTTTGGGTTTCTTATTTTACGTATCACCTTTTTTTATATGACAGCATACAGCAACATAGTACAGAAAAAAAAGATTAAAAAATGGTTATAAAAGAAGGTACTTTTGAGGCAAAAGTCTTTTAGAAGAAGAGCATAAACTGGGTTTTGTGCTCCTTTGGTAGAAAACTGGATCTTCAACCTCAGAGTTGAACAGCAGGAGAGTTTTGGCCTCCAAAGATCCCTGAAGCTTCAAATGAGATCCTGTTTTGTCCCTTGCGGTCCGCTTATATGTCTCAACTGCCACATTTTTCTTTTGCCTGTCTTTTCCCTTCTGTTCAGGATTGGTTTGTGGTTGGCTGATCAGTGATCTCGGGTTTAATGGCTCACGTGATCAGACAGCAGTTGATGCAGCGGGGCCTCAGTCTTCTCTTCAAAGATCCCTTCTTTCTCTTTGGAGCCAAGATGGCGATGATAGCCTCATCAAACACCGTCTTCAGGCCCTTCTGAGTCAGCGCTGAACATTCAACATAGCAACAAGCACCAATCTGATAAGGAAACAGACGGGTAAGATAATCAGCTGCAAGAATCCACAACTTTCCCCTGTTCTGGGGATGTTATTGATGATTCACTTCTGAGCCAAGGGTTGGCAGCAGTGCTGCTAGCTAGGCCAGATTGGTATCCTAAAATAACATATTGATATAAACAAATGGCCAGTTGTTTTTCCCTAATTATAACCATTTTGTGATTAATTTTTATTGGTGTAAAACTGCACATAAAAAGCTTCAAATGTGTATAAATGTAATGCAAAACGTAAGCCTGAAGTTGTGAGCTAGCTATAGCATTGCCATGAATTCATGTTGGCTCAGAAGTGTTTCTAAAACCTAAAGCTTGTGACTGTATGTGAGATACATAATAATAATACATTGATGTACATTAATACATCCATACATGATTCAATGACCAACGATACAATAGTATTAATCCAAACTGAAAATATCAAACATTGATGCACTAATCATGTAAGACGTGTTTAAGTAAAGCTCAGGCATCTGTCTAGGATGCTTCCTGGACGCCTCCCTGGTGAGGTGTTCTGGGCATGCCCCACTGGGAGGAGGCCACAGGAAGAACTAGGACATGTTGGAGGGGCTTGTCCCTAGCTGGAATGTCTCAGGATCCCCCTGGATAAGGTGGAAGAAATGGTCGAGGAGAGGGAAGTCTGGGTCTCTCTGCTTAGGCTACTTCCCCAGTGACCCAACCCCCAGAAACATGGAAGAAGATGGATGGAAAGTATTCTTTTTTTTTTTTTTACATTACTTGAAAATTTTAAATAGTAAATGAGCAGAATATGTGATAGACTTTTTCTTTAAAAAACAGTGATTTTCTTTTGTTTAAACATCTGAGATCCGGAATAAAAGCTTTTAATTGATCGCTGTGGTGGTGTAAATAGATTATTCCTTTGTATTCCTTTAACTCTGTACTGTTACGTGTAGTGCCGGAGGTGAGGACCCAAATGCAGGCAGTTCAGGCAGAAGGCTGAAAGGTGCTGGTATCAGGGTTTATTTCCCAAAAACTCAGGAACCACACATTACAGGAAAGAAACCATAAGGATCCGACGAGGAGTAACTGAAAACCCAGGTCTTAAATACACTTAAAAACACAGGTGACGTGCACGAGCAATCAGACAAGACAACGAACAGAAACCAAAGAAAACACAAAACTAAGCCCTGAACACCAAAAACCAAGAACAAAAACTAGAAACATGACCAAAGCTAAACACATGAAGTCAGAATAAAAAACACAGACCATGGCACATACATGCATATTTAAAGCTATACGTGGAGATTTTTATCCAAATATCTGTTGAACTTAGTCTCAAAACTGTAATTTTACTCAATGATACATCCGGCTCTTCCTATAAAACACCCATATCATCCCAATAACAGAATGTTGAGGTAATAACTTGCTTTGGTTATGGTCCATGTTATTGGCTAACTTACACTGTGTTACTTATGGTTATCAAGCAAAGCCAATATTGGGATGATTTTAAAGGGCAGTTTTACGGTGTGCTGAACTCATCTATACCTCTTAACATGGACATAACACTTAAATGATTGTTTTGAACAAAATTAGATTATCACCTCCATGCAGTCACTGACATGAAGCTGCATTTTACATTCATATTTAACCGCTTTTCGTGAGTTTTACTGAATTGTGGCAGATCTTTGGGATATGTATCATCACTCCATCAATTTATGGCATCTGCAATTTTTTTAAATATAATTATAATAGCTGTTGAGCTGTGGATAAAAATTAAATTGACAGGTCAGAGAGATTGAGCCAAAATCCAAAGAAGTTTTTGAAAGGCATTCTGCATTCCTGATGAGGGGATAGTCAAGATTATCCTCCACTTGGTTCAGTTCTCACATGTTTTTCCTAAAATGTCTAACTAGTCATGGAAAACCTGCTTCATCACGCTAAAAATACACATTGATTGAAAACATTCAGATCATTGGTAAGCTTTGTTAGGACAATCATGGCCAATTTGAAAGAACTCTTATTAAAGGTAATTGTTGCTTCAGAGTACTTCACAACTTAATGAAACAAGAATCCGGCCTAAATTTGATCCTTGCTCTGACGAAGCTGCAGGGATGTCAGCTTATAAATCAGGGGTGCCCTAGTTCTGTCCTCGAGATCTACCATACTGCAACTTTTAGATGCAACCCTTCTCCAACGCGCTTGAATCAGATGTCATCTACATGTCATTCAGCTCTGCAGAGGCCTGGTAACGAGCCAGTCATTTGATTCAGGTGTGTTGGAGAAGGGTTGCAGCTAAAAGTTGCAGGATGGTAGATCTCGAGGACCGGACTTGGGCACCACTGTTATAAATGAATGCACACTGCCATTTTTTTAACAACTTGACTTTGATTCCCGCTTCTCTCCTGACAGCTGTGATTAATCACAGACCACTTTTGGTCCTACAGCCTCGAACTCTGCTGGGCGTCCATGTTGACCCAGAATGTACTTCTGGACTCATTTTAGGGAAAAGAATGCAGAGAGGTCTGATTCCAAGCATTTCATTGAATCCATAATTCACACAGAGACATTCCTAGGTCAAATCAACACACAGGAATCTAACTGGCCCCAACAGCTTGAATTTAGTGAAAATAGATGCTTCGATCACACCAGCTGCATCACTTTGTTTCAGAATACAAACCTCCTTCGCCAGTTTCTGTCCTTGCTCAGTGGTGATGGGCTTCTCCTTCATGTCATTCAGTTTGGCAATTGTCTTCGGGTCATCACGAAGATCAATCTGAAAAAGATAAGAGACACTTCCTCTCAGTTAAGTCAACATAACCGCTGAACTAACACAGATTAGGCTGATAGTTTTAACTTGACTTCTCAGCACCAAATCAGGAGCTTTTCTTTATTATTTGCTGTAGGAAACATGCGATGCAGTTGTTGACCCACACTTCCTGCTCTTGTGCAAAATAATTTCACAACCAACCACAAGGTTCTTCACACCCTTTTATACATTGCAGCGCTCAACATCCACTTTACCAGTAATGATAACCAAACAAAATGAATGAATCCATGCGCTGCAACCCATCAGCAACCTTCATTAACCCCTGTCTTTATTCGTAACTTGTGCACAGATCTGCATCCAGCAACAGAGCAGCGAGTGAGTTATGACAGGAACTGATAAAAGAGCAGAAAACATCAGCTGACACAAGATAAATCAGACACCCACTCTATCCTCATCATCACCACTGGGCCGTGGCTGCACTGGCATTTGGTTGCCAGGAAACATAGACCCACAAATAAATAAATAAAAATCACCCACGTCTGTGTACAGTTTATAAAGGGCATATGGTATCAGAAGTTGGGTTTTAAGGCTCAAGCTAATACTGATGGCTAATGTATGTACTGTACTGAGAAATCTTCATGCATGTAGTGGTGTTTGCTTACCAAAATATTAAAAGTCCAGGTATAGCTTCGTTAAGAGGTGATTTGGTTAAATGAAATATTCTGGTTTGATGGTTACTTTAAGGGGCTACACTGTGATTTGATGGTGAACAACATCACCTCACAGCACCTTCTGACTGTGCATATGTGGGTTCTCTCCAGGTACTCCGGCTTCCTCCCACAGTCCAGAAACATGGTCAGTTGATGATACTTATGAGCGTGAGTGGTGTTTGTCTCTGTGTAGTGATCATGTGATGGACTTTTAATAAAATGTAAAAAAAAAAAACAAACAAAAAAAAAAAAACAAGTACTTATGTACAACAGGGTTTTGAACATTTTTTTTTTGTTTTTACCATAAAATTATGCAAAAGGTCTCAGAAACTTTATGTATCAAGAATGATACATACGACATTAAATGGTTAATGGTTAGGACAAGAAAGGACAGAGCAGATTCTGCTTCTTGAGTATGCTGAGATGTCTGCACCAAGATGTTGCACATCTTCTATTAGTGTGTCGTGAAAAGTGCAATCAGCTTTGCAGCCATTTGTTGGAGCAACACCATCAAGTTGCTAAACATGAGGGACCAGATTTCACACCCTCTAAACAACACAGTGAGGAAAAAACAGATTGTTTTCAGTGAATGTCTCATTCAGATTCACTGCAACAGAGAATCTGAATGTCTCATTCAGATTCACTGCAACAGAGAACATCAACAGCAGGTCATTCCTGCCAGCAATAGTAGCCATGCATAGTTATTTGTAGTCTGTATTTTATTTCTATAAAACTATAAATTCACTTAAATGGTGCATCTCCACCCCAAACCAGTTGGTTTTCCCTTCTTGTTTTGGTTCCGCTGGACGTTTTCCTTCCTGTTAAAAGGGAATTTTTCTTCCCCACTGTCGCCTGCTGCCTCGTGCATGCTCAGGATGGAGGATTAAAGTGAAGAGAAGAGTTGATGCAATCCCTTGGTTTGCTTAGCTAAGAAAATATTTCTCATGACTTGGCTTTATATAAACACAATTACTATAAATTATACTAATGCGGATCATACGATGATTTGTTTTAACTGAATTAGAAGTGGAATACAATGAATTGGATTGAATTATAATTGGATTGGATTGAATCTTTAAAAGCACCTTGAGATGACTTTGGTGCAATAGAGATAACATAAAGCTGAATCTGGCTGTGCCAGGCTTGGAGAAAAACCCAGAGCAGGGCGCTGCAGGCCAGGAAAAGGTTGTTAAGGTAATTACCAACATAAGTTAGTATTATAACTACTAGAAGCACAGAAATATAACAAACTTTAGACGGAGAAAATCTCAGTTTTGGTCAGGATGTAAAGAACTAACCTGTGTGCCGATGAGCAGGTAAGGGACACTGGGTGCATACTCCTGCAGCTCGGGCACCCATTCCTCACGCACATTCTGGAAACTGGCCGGATTGACCACAGAGAAGCAGATGAGGAAGACGTCGGTCATCGGGTAGGACAAAGGCCTCAGACGGTCGTAGTCCTCCTGGGAGAATCCAGAACAGTAACGTTAAGATTCCAGATCAGAGAGCAGACATGATTCATTTCCGTTTCATAATCGGATAAATTATTATTCATTAATTATTAAAGTGTGGACAAAATGAGCTCTGAATGGAAAGAGGCTTTTGTTCTGTACTGGAGAGTTTAGTTTACTTTGTGCCAAGGTATTGCTCAGCTGTTTCAGATTTTTTGTTATTAGAAAAGATAGAAAGGACATTTCTGTGAGAATGTCCTTTCTTTTGGCTTTGTCCTTTTCAGCAGAGACAATTTAGGATTATTTCACATTTGCAGTTGTTTAATTGGGGCTGAGCACAAGGCACTGCCACAAGACACTGACAACCAAACACACTCATATCTGATATTTCAGTGTCCTCACTGAAGATAAACCCTTTTTTAACAGTGTCTGACTTCAACTCATATGAATATTCATGACCCATCTCATTTTTTCAGCTGATGGCACATGGCCTTTCTACAACTGGCACGAAGAAACAGAATCAATGCATCTCCAGTAATTAGACATGACGTGTGTCATGCTCACTGTGTTCTATTGGAAATCTTCTACTACCCTCAAAAAAAGTCAAAGCAAACTGGAAACAGTGACTGACTGTGCTAGTGATGGCTGCAATGCACAACCTTACGTTTGCATGACAGTTTTTCATTTTGATGACTTCAGAGAATCCAATTCTCACACAAACTAAAGACTTTCTCGCTATTTATTATTTGAAATTCCTTTGCAAATATGGTAAATTAAAGAAATATCATTTAAAAGTAGCTGTAAGATCAGCCAGGCAGAGGAGTCCTCTCTGTTTTGCCTTTGCAATTCATTCACTCATTCATTGCATTGGAGTTAATGGTGAAAACAACATGCAAATCTTTATGCATGGGCTCACTCTGAAGATGAATTCAGCTAAATGTCACTGGAGTTAGTCAGTGAGATATAATTAAAAAATATATGAGCTGCTAATCATCCTTCTAAATCAGCTCAGAAATCACAGAATTTGTTCCTGCAGGACTTTCAAAGACTTCTGAGACTATGATATATAATGACAATTGAGTAATTTGACAGCATTATCAGTTTGTATGTATTATTATTGGAATGTTATCTGTATCAGCCCATAAATGCTTTAAAATAAAATATTGGAATTTTCCATGAGGTACAAGTAAGTCAGATTTGGCTCAGTCTGACCAATTTCAAGATTTACATTGTGAGGAAAGTATACAGTCTTGTTAAAGTAGAACAAGGTTTACAGTATGGCTGGGCTATGGCTATTTTTTTTATAACCAAATCCGATTTCTGATTTTAATCGATTTTTTTCTTTTCTTTTACAAAACATAAATACACTTATTAAAATATTTTTTTCTTTATATAAATGAATGCCAGCAAAAATAAAGCATATAATGTCATAGCTTATCCACCATATAAATGACTTCATATCTTACATAGAAATATGCAACACAACTGCATCCGTGATCTCTTTCCATCTGGATCCTTATCATACAGGATCCACTGCAGAAATAATTCCCCTATAGGACGTTGTCTTATAACTAGGGTTTGTGGGTTAAAGTTGACTTCTGCATCTCATAGAGAGCAGCATTTCTCACTGCAGTTATAAATCCCAGGAATGAGAGAAGGATCACTTCACTGAAAATCTGTCAGACAAACACTGTTCTGGTGTGGAGGGAGGGCTAAGTCTGCTGCTAACTAACTATGGAAAAAAATCCCAATTTTCATAAAAAATAAATCTCCAGAAATGGAAAATTCGATTTATCGATTTTATCGATTAATCGCCCAGCCCTAGTTTACAGTTTTGCTTAAAATGTTCCATATAAATATATGCACGCACTGGCAACTGCTTGTTAACAGAAAAATCTAATCAGCCAATCGCACAGCAACAATTCGGTACATTTAGTCGTGTAGACATGGTGAAGACAACTTGCTGAAGTTCAAATTGAGCATCAGAATGAGGAAGAAAGAGGATTTAAATGACTTTAAACGTGGCATAGTTGCTGGTCTTTCAGAAACTACTGATCTACTTAGATTTTCACACACAACCATCTCTGGGGTTTACAGAGAATGGTCTGAAGAAGAGAAAATATCCAATGAGCAGCAGTTGTCTGAACCAGAATGTCCAGAGAGACGATAGAAAGGCAACAGTAAGTCAAATAATCACTGGTTCCAACCTTGAAGCAGATGGGCTACAGCAGCAGAAGACCACACCTGGTGCCTCCTGTCAGCTAAGAACAGGAAACTGAGGCTACAATTCACACAGACTCACCAACACTGGACAATAGAAGATGGAGAAACATTGCTGGTCTGATGAGTCTCCATTTTAGCTCCACATTCAGATGCTAGGCTCAGAATTTGGTGGAAACATCATGAAAACATGGATCCATCCTGACTTGTATCAATACGTCAGGCTGCTGATGGTGTAATGGTGTGGGAGATATTTTCTTGGCACACTTTGGCCTCCTTAGCATCAACATGGCCTGGTTTAACCACCACAGCCTACCTGAGTATTGTTGCTGACCATGTCCATCCCTTTATGACCACAGTGTAGCATCTTCTGATGGCTACTCCAAGCACTTAGATCACCTCCAACTGCTTTCTAGAACATGACAATGAGTTCACTGGACTCCATTGGCCTCCACAGTCACCAGATCCCAGTCCAACAGAGCAGCTTTGGGATGTGGTGGAAGGAGAGATTGTTATCATGGATGCAGTCGACAAATCTGCAGCAACTGTGTGATGCTGTCATGTCATTATGGAGCAAAATCTCTGTGGAATGTTTCCACCAACTTGTTGAATCTATGACACCAAGAATTAAGGCGGTTCTGGAAGAAAAAGAGGGTCCAAGTTGGTACTAGCAAGGTGGACCTGATAAAATGGCCCGTAAGTGTACATATGCACATTTTAAATGTAAAATTGACTCCAACTTTGAGCCATCACAGTTAGATTAGAAATACTTCACCTCACAGAAGAGACTTCATGTTCATATATCCACCTTTAAAAATCAATTCAAATTAGTTGGAAAAAAATCGGCATATCGGATATTTACAAAATAATAAAAAAATTTTCCCAAATTTCCCTGAGGGCTCTCCGAAGGGATTAATAAAGTAATTCTATTCTAAAATGCAGTGCTGTGCCTCCGTTATTGTCAGGTAAGTATCCTTTCTGTGTCTGACAGCTTACACTACCTGAATGTCCTGATGTGATATGAAAACCATCTGGTGCTTCAAACCGTAAGAACAATTTTAACACAGAGTGATTCACAGAGACTGAACAGACTGAAGTGCTCCAGCATGAAGAACTCATCATGAAATGGTCTAACGATTGTCAGCTGTCAGATTGTGCCATGCTCTTTATGCAGTTTCAGCTAATACATTTTACGCATGACATTTGGTTGCATAACATCCTCTGTGACTCAAAAGAGATCCTTTCAAGAAGGCCAAAACCAATTAACCCCAATGTTGCTGTCTGGTTTGTCTTGATTAGACTTCACTTCTTAAGATTAGTTTTGTTTGCAAAACGGAGGCATGGACTAGTGAAGAAATGACCATTTAGGACTCAGTGAACACCTGATGTAAAATATCATTGTGTTGCATCATGAGAACTGTATGATCTGGTGTATCTTACATCTCGCCCATAATAAATAAATGAGTTAGCTTGCTGCCTTCACTGTGAACGCTCGTCTTTGTTTATATCATCGTCTCATGAGAAGATCACCCATCCGAAAGTAAAACTCTGAGTCACATTAGAGACGCTTTGTTAAATCTCAGGGTGAAAAGTTCATTCCGGGCAATGCTGCAAATCAGTGCACAAGACTGACTAGAAGCAAAATTGGATGTTTGGCATTTTTATGTCTTACATCAACATGATGAAGCACCACGACTTGTCAGGTATTTAATTCACTGGGTTAGCTGAAACAGAAAACATTCCTGTCTGGTCATGTTTATCCATTAAAAAAAGACTTATTTGATTTTTTTATAAGAAAATGTTTATAATAAAAGCTCTAAACTCAAATCAGTATTAGGAGTGTAAAAATGATCGCCATGTAAAGGACAAGTAGGTGGTTTCTGAAAGTACTCTGCTGGTAGGTTTTTCCATTCATTTTTGAGAGTTGACTGCAGTTATGTGGCTTTTATAGTGTTGTCGTGCAGGCCCTGTCAGAATCCCTGGTGATGATGACGCTAAACACAATGTTAGCTTGGTTTTATTGACATGCAAAATAATTGCTTGTAGACAAAGATAGTACATCCAAACACTGCACAGCCTCTGAGTATCAACAATAGCTCACTCAAGAGTCCAGGAAAAAATACCTTTTTTATCATGTAGTTTTGTCAACTGTCTAAAAATAGGTGCTTTAAACAAACCTAGTGCAGGGTTCTGAACAGTTCTTAGATCTACCAAAAATTTGAGGTGGAAAAAATGTGGGATGCTCGCAGCAGTGAAAAACTGTGCTTTAAACTCCTGAGCCTTTTGCCTTTTTTATGCCTGTGGTGGAAAATTGCTTAACAAAATGAGTAAATCTCAAGACCTATTTGAATAAGTCATAGGCTCTGTTCACATTGCAGGCCAAAGTGACTTGAACCCACCTTTCCTGCCCATATGTGATCCCTTTCAGATCCTTTTATAATAGTCTGAACAATACAAGTCTGTTTTTTTTTTTAATCTGACGTAGGCCACTTTTTATGTGGCACTAAATCAGATACATATTCCCTCTTTTCAAAGTGACCTTAGTGTGAAAAGTCATGTCGTATTTCATCCAACTTTTACGTAATTGAAGTGAGACAGACTTCAAATCTGCGCCGGGTTCTGACTCCGTATCCATGGAGGTACAGAGGTTGGAGCTACTGTTGCACAAAAGCCGTTCTGCCATTTTTAAAATTATTTTGAAATGCCCCGTGCCTTTTTTCCCCCTCCAATCTCCTTATTTCTCTTATCAGTTAGTCATAATTTTGTTGGTTTCAACTGTGCAAGATCTTCTAGCTTAATAAACAAGCACACGTTGCATCCATATTTACTTTCGTAAACACAGTACCCTGCGTGTGATGTCACGTCTTCTTCTGCGCATGCAGGTCACTTCAGGGTCGTGTACAGTTCACACTGAAGTGTGACGGAGGTTGCATCTAAATAATGTGAAAAACCATGCATAAAAAAAATGTGTTGTTTACATTTACTACTCTCTCACCACCTTGATCAGCTGATCATTAAAACTATCCGCTTAATTCTTTTCCATGTTAACAACAATCACCTCAAATATCCGACCAATCACACAATACTTCTTGGAGCCCTACGAGAAGAAAGTTCTGCTTGGCCGATGTGTCGAGAACTGTTCCCATTCACGTCCACAGAGCAAAATGACGTCATTTTGCATTTAGCATTGTTTCTAAAAATCCAGTATCCATTAGGCTCAAGCATATTTCCTGCAAATATATTCTCCTGCGATCGACTGGCGACCTGTCCAGGGTGTACCCTACCTTTTGCCTGTCAATTTCTGGGATAGGATCCAGATTCCCTGCAACCCTCATTGGACAAAGCGGTATAGAAAATGAATGAATGATGCTTTCTCTGCATAAAATGGGTTCAAGGCTAATTAAGCTGGTCTGATGCATCCAGCCTGCTCTGCATGGTGATCTGTCTTCACTTACACTATGTGCTTTTCCTCATTTTATCTGTCACAACTGTCTGTCAAGTACAGTGTGTCTTTATGTGTTTATGACCTTTGCTTGCACATGAATTTTCTAATTGCAGACACTGTGTAAGCCACTCAGCAGTTTACTGCCCAGATAAGCTGGTCTGATTGTTTCAGAAACTATTTTCACACACAAACATCTCCGTAAATGATCCGGAACAGAGAAAATATCAAGTGCAGAGCAGTTCTCTGGTATACAGAACATCATCTCTGAACACACAACACATCCAGCCTTGAAGCAGATGGGCTACAGCAGCAGAAGACACACCGGGTGCCTCCTGTCAGCTTAGAACAGGAAACTGAGGCTACAATTCATACAGACTCACCAACACTGGACAATGGAAGATTGAGGAACATTGCTGGTCTGATGAGTCTCCATTTCAGCTCCACATTCAGATGCTAGGCTCAGCATTTGGTAGAAACATCATGAAAGCATGGATCCATCCTGCCTTGGATCAGTGGTTCAGGCTGCTGGTGGTGATGGTGTGGGAGATATTTCTTGAACATGACAATGAGTTCACTGGACTCCAACGGCCTCCACAGTCACCAGATCTCAGTCTAATAGAGCAGCTTTGGGATGTAGTGGAACGGGAGATTCTCATCA
This sequence comes from Melanotaenia boesemani, assembly GCF_017639745.1. Taxonomy (NCBI): domain Eukaryota; kingdom Metazoa; phylum Chordata; class Actinopteri; order Atheriniformes; family Melanotaeniidae; genus Melanotaenia; species Melanotaenia boesemani. Next base: position 6,992,999 of record NC_055697.1, read on the forward strand.
TGGATCTGCAGCAACTGTGTGATACTATCATGACAATATGGAGCAAAGTATCTGAGGAATGTTTCCAACACCTTGTTGAATCTAAGACACCAAGAATTAAAGTGATACTAGCCATGTGGACATAATGAATTGGTCGATGACTGTAGAGCAGGGGTGCCCAAGTCTGGTCCTTGAGATCTACTATCTTGCAACTTTTAGATGTGTCCGTACTCAAACACACCTGAATCAAATGAATGGCTCATTACTAGGCCTCTGCAGAGCTGAATGACATGTGGATGAGGGAATGCAGCCATTTGAGTCAGGTGCGTTAAGAGACGGGTTGCATCTAAAAGTTGCGTGATAGTAGATCTTGCGGATAGTAGATCCTGCTTCCTTATACACTCTCTTGCTGTTGCTCTTAGCTTTGATTTTTATGCTAACTTTTTTTTCCCCCCTTTTTTACTTACAAACCCACCCACAGTAGTTTTCGAATACCTATAAATCACTCGGACTCAAACATTTTTAATAGAAACTGCAACATTTTTCATAGTTCTTTTATTTTCAGTGCTCCGTGTGCGTGGCCTACACAAAGCTAAAGCCTGCATGTAGCACTCAGTTAAAGCTAAGTAGCTTGGAAAGGTGCTAATGTTAGGCTAACAAGCAGCAAGATGCCTTCCATCTCCACAGATGACTACCAAGACCTATTTAAGAAGATAACAGCCCCGGAGGCGAAAGTTTGCTGCCTTGAAGTAAATATTGAAGTAAATGGACTTCATTTACATGGAAATGCATGGAAATAAAACAACTTTCCAATTGATTCAAAACAATGGAGATGAGCAAGCTAACAAATGGCTAAAAGGCACAAATAACACTTCTAAGAAAAAGGCCTCAGTGAATTACAATAAATCATCGGGTAATAACCTTCCTTGGAACTGTTTTGGTGCAAAGCCAAAAAGTAAATCATGCCTTTTGGAAAAGGGAGGACAACGTATTACAGGGTGGGTGCAGCGAGCTGATGAGACTGACTGGCCTTCACCTCCTACAAAACAAAGAAACTCTATTACCCCTCTACATGGTAGGAAACAGGACTGGACAACCAAGACTTGGAAGGTTGACGACAAACCTCCAAATCACCTGAATGTGAAACTGAAGAACAGATTTGCTCTGTTATCGGAGGACACTGGATCTTTATCGGACAACCATCTATCCCAGGACTGTGAGATGAGGACTGCAAACAAGTCAGAAAAGAAAAGGTCAGAAAAAGCTAAAGGCTGAGCCTGAAACTCTGATTATTGGTGATTCTACTGTAAACAATGTTCAGCGGATGTGCGGAAAGAACACTGAAGTCCTCTGGATTTTATTTACAATTTTTACATTGTTTTGGGAAAGCAGGCATCTTATTTAAGGCAAATGGATTAAATTTTAACAAGTCAGGGGTGAAACTGTTCACCCCCCCCCCCCCCCCCCATCAGGGGAGGCAAGGGGAAGGATCTTTACTTTCCCCCAACCCCCTCAACAGCACCAAGAACCAGGACGGTGGACCTTCACCCCACCAAACTTTGCCAAATTCGACTAAATCCAGAATATCAGACAAGCAGTTGGTTCATCAACAGCAGGTTCAAAAGACACACTGTGTCCATTGAAAACCAGTTTAAACACCATGACACAGTTTAATCCCATTAACATCTTCTGTCAGCTGAACTCCTCTTCTTGCTGTCTCAAAGACTCTGGAGCCAGATCTGTTACAGATTGTGAACTTTTCTTTCATTTCGGGCGTCTTTCTAGAGCTTCTAAAAACAGCTGTAATCAAGCCTCAAGGGACAGTCTAGACAAGACACACATGAGCAACTATGGGCCGATCTCAAATTTTCTGTTTCTAAGTAAGATCATCAAAAAAGTTGTTTTTCCTCAGCTAAAGGCCTTACTGGACCTTAGTGCTGCATTTGATACAGTTGAAAACTATATATTACTTTAACGACTGAAGAACTGGGTTGACCTCTCTGGCACTGCACTACACTGGTTTAAATCTTATTTAGAGAACAGAAAGTACTTTGTGTCAATAGGTAACTTTACATCTGAGCAAATAAGAATTCCATGTGGAGTTTCTCAAGGTTCCATCCTGGGGCCTCTTCTATCTACATGCTCCCAATGGGGCAGGTCATAAAGAAAAACAAAATTAGTTACCATAGCTACGCAGATGACACATAGATATATATTACAATGTCACCAGGAGGCCGAGGCCCCGTACAGGCTCTTGATAAATGCATTGAGGAGATCAATGACTGTATGTGTCTAAACTTTCTTCAGTTAAACAAAAACAAAACTGAGATGATTGTATTTGGGGCCAAAGAGAAATAATTAAAGCAGAGCTTCAGTCCATACACTTAATTAGGGACCCACCTGTTCTCTGCTGCTTTTCAATAGCTTTTATTTAGAAGCCCAAATCTGCATCTGTTTCTTTTAAGCTTGAACTTTTAAAAACTTGATCATTTTTTAACACTGTTTTAATCTAGTGTTCTTTCTTTTTTCTTCGTATTTTGTTTCTAATGTTAAATAATGCTTCTTGTATTCTGTAAAGCACTTTTAATCCCCCTGCTTGTTGAATATTGCTACAAATGAACTTGTCTTGTCTTGAGGACCTGACTTGGGCACCCCTGCTGTAGAGTATCTGCACTGATCAGTCTTGAATTTAATCAGTGCTTCATCCAGATATGCATGTTTTTCCTTTTTTGATGTTGAGATGTTGGATGAAACTTTCTACCTGAAATAAGTTACACAGTTTTATTAGCGCAGCTCAACAGTTCATGGGGTCGTCATTGACACACAGCATGACTCTTTCCAAAGTAGTCTGCCTACAGTAAATATTATGATCAGTGGAAACGAAAAGAGAAAGAGATGCCGCTGTGTGTGTGCATGTGCATGATTAACTGTAAACACCAGCTTCTCACCATACATGTCCATACATTCCCACCAGAGCAAGACTCATTCGGCTGCAGCGTGAGCTCTGCTGTGTGCTCTGTTGACTCAGTGACATGAGTACTATGATATCAATAAGTCATTCCCTCTTCCCCCTCTTCTTCATCCCCCCATCCCTTCCATGCTTCTACCACTCTCTCCTCTCCATCTTTCCCACTGTCTTCTCCAATCACCTCCTCTTTGCTCTGGAAACCGCCTGTATCAACAGAGTCAGAGACGCCTGCGCTAATATGGCCGGCGGGTGAAAACACAAGCCCAGACGCTTCTGTCCTGTTCTGCAAATCATTCCAGAATCCAGTTCACATTTCAGTGAACTGGATTCAACCTCAAAAATAAATTTAAAATAAAGCAATGCCTCACCCTATCATGCTGGTCTTTTAATGGTGATTAATGATGATTAATAACAGTTTCAATCACAAAGCCTGCCAGACTCCTTTCACAAGTCAGTTTAATGTTGCTTTAATAGTTTTTAATGGCCTCGTTCATCCCACAAGATACATTTTACATATTTTTATGTGCTGCTACCTCTTTTTACCCTAAATATTTCAATATTAAAATAGCTACTCTGCCTGATAGGGATGATATGGATAATTTATTGTGGGGGGGTGAGTTGTGAGAAACATCTGAAGGGAATTCTGGAAGTTTGATCCATAAATGTCAGTTTTGTCTTCATGGAAAATATTACTCAGCCTGTGAACACTGTGGAATAATCTCATCTGGGGCTCTGGGGGAGCTTTGTAAAATCCCTGATGATATCATTAGAGGTTATGTCAGATTTAGCATCTAGACTACACATGTCTGAAGCTGGAATACTTGCCAGGATTTTTCATTTAACACATGATAAACTGTATTTTGCTTGGCTTTGCTCTGCAGCTCACTTGCAGTCTGAAAAGAAATGTTAAAACCACACAAACATGGCAGCATGCAGCGTCCAGCTGCCAGACGCTCTCTCTGGATGTTCCAAATGTGTGCAAATCTGAAGCTGCAAATAATCCTTCAACGAGTGTTTCACCAGTATTTGTTAAAAAATAAATAAATAAAGCCTTCAGCAGCATAAATGCTCCTCTGTTTCTTTGAAGGGGGATTTTGGTGTGGCAGTAGAAGTGAATGAGCTTTAGACAAAAGTTTAGCTTACAGGAAAAAAACAGAAAGCTTTGATTATACTCTGGAGTAGAGATTGAATACTCTGAATGCATGAAGGAACGATCTGAGGATAATACAATCCTCACTGCACCATCTCTGACTGATACTATGTCTACAAGGTTGGTTCATATCATCATCTGCTGCTCAGAGTTGAGTTTGGACATAAAATAGGTGCAGAGTTAAGAGTCTTTCATTAACTTAATATGGTAAACATCTGCATCGTCTCAACATCAGGATATGACATTTGTCTTTACATATCGCAGTATGAATAATGAGTGTAAAGGATAATATTCAATGCTTCAATGCGGCTAACAGTATTTCGTACTTTTATTAGACTTCTAAATGTTTGTTTCTTGGTTTGTTGTTTGTCATTTAATTTGCAGTAGTCTCATCTCACACTGACAAGTTTTGTGGTGAGATTTTGTGGACAGGATGAATATTGCTGCAGTCTCTGCTGGTTCCCTAGCAACTGGCTGAGCTGGTTGCTTTTACTTTAACTTTTACAAGACAAAAATTGATCCTTAGTGGCTCAGGTAGGAGGATTCTCTATGTGCTGGATGGAGCAACAGTTTCTTCTTACTTTCACTTAAGGATGGGCAGTGGTGTAAAGCAACCAAGCACAAGTACTTTGTAATTGTACTTAAGTACATTTTTCATGTATCTGTACTTTACTTAAAAAGATTTAGTTGTAGATACTTTTGACTTTTACTTCACTACATTTTACAGTAAATATCTTTACTTTGTACTCCACAACACTGTGTTGTGGTACACATTACAGTGTACCACTTTTTCTGCCACCCCTACCAACAAGTGAACCCAACTAAGCACCATACAGGGGACATTTAGCAGCTTTGTGTGGTTTGTATTTCAGCATTTTACTGTGATGGATCGTTTCCCTAAATGTGACATTCTGTTAAACTAAAAGTGAATTAATTTATTGAGACAGATATTTATTGATCAGTTGTACTGTTTTGATGGAGAGAGGAGCCGGTACAGTAGTTACTCTAAGTCAGTGGTTCCTAAGGGGTCCCCTAAAGAGCACAGGGGGTCCCCTGAGGCTTTGAGTGTTCAGAGCCAGTATGATTTAAATTAAGCCCATGTCCACACAGAGAAGATTTGAGGTGTATTTTAATCATTTGAGGGTTTCATTCACACAGAACCAGTGTTTTGGGTGCCTGAAAACACAAACACACTTTCATTAATGAGACATGTCTAAGAAATGCCACAGTGTAGATGATTTGACCTTATTTTGAAAAAAATGCTATATGTTGATAATTACCTAAACTTTCTGTAAAAGGAAAGGAGTCAGCCATTTCTGGTGAGAAGCAGCAAAAGAAAGGATTAAACTCTTATGAAAGTGTCTGATGATGCAAGTCAACATTAATCCCATCTTAGTGTCTCTTTGCAGCTGTGTTGGGTAAAACCATCTCCAGTCTCTGCCCAGAACCCCTTCCTGAGAGGGTCACTACAGTGGTCCCCAACCCTGGTCCTCAAGGCCCACTATCCTGCAGGTCTTAGATGTCTCCCTGCTGCAACACACCTGATTCAAATTAAACTCTCTGACAAGCTCTGCACAAGTCTGCTAATGAGCCATTATTTGAATCAACATGGAAACATCAAATGTCTGCAGGACGGTGGGCCTTGAGGATCAGAGTTGGGGATCCCTGCACTACACCAGTTTGGTTTGCTGAGTTAAAATAAAAAAAAAAAAAAACAGTTTTAGGCTGCAGCCTCGAGCTGGTGGGATGGAAGGGATTTGGGTTAATGGGTGAAGTGAAGTGGTAAAAGTGATTACAGGATGCACAGTTGAGTGTGAGAGCATCTGACGTGCTGAGCAAATGAGAAACAGTCCAAAAACAAATGGAGGTTAATAGGGCAGTGGGATATGGGTCGAAACACCTGAGTTCCTGTCCCCAAAGCGTTTCCATGGATACCACAGCACTTAGCATCCACTTCCTGTTTCCTCCTGCTCCTCCTCAGGCTGTGATGCTTGACTTTCTTGAATGCAGCAGCAGGAAGGGGAACGAACAAATGAATAAGTAAAGACTTTCCCCTCTGCTCCTTCGTCATATTCAGCCAAACAGACCTTCCATATGGAATAATTCAATAGGCTGAGCCTGGGGGAGCGACGTGGCAGACAATCACAGGCGGGGAAGCAGCTTCAACAGCAAACAAAGCACAGCGGCGCTCAGCTCATAGCCAGGCCGTAATTATGTGACTCAGACATGTGACACCAATGTGATGGCATGGAGTCACATCACTGCGTGTTTATGTTATGCTGCTGATACCTTGGTAGATATATCGAGGAATAGCAAAGCATTGTGGGAGAGCTAGCCATGCCAGGGTATGACTATTAGAGAGCCATGTGTAAGGATGATTAGTGGGGGGGGGGGGGGGGGGGGGTTCAACTCACAAAGAGGGTAAGAAAAATGAAACTGAGAGGAGTCAATTTATCCACTCCTTAGTAATTCCACCCCCTCCTTCTCCTGCCCTGCTCTCTTCCTTTTTCAGCCTCTGTCTCACTCTCTCCTTCTCTTTTTGGGGCACCGGGTCTTTGATCAGATGCTGAAGCTATAAACATTACCAGCTGGCCTTACGCTCTGCATGAAGAGGTCAGCCGAGTCTGGGGGCGGATGGATGGGGCCCGCATTTTTATGAGCGGTAACTTGACTCTTGGCGACCGGCGGCATCCACAGCAGACATCTGGGAGAACTTCTCCATTTCAGAGACACTCTGATTCAGCTAAAAATAAGCGTTCCTCATACACAAACACATGCACCATCAGACAAGCTAGAATAGACAATAAGGTTGTGTTCCTTTTTTTACAAGCCAGTGGTAACAGTTCTGCCATCTGTTTTTCTTGAGGTAAAAATATAAAGCAGCCACAGGTAGCAAGTCTGGGTGGGTGGAGAAAATTTCCATTCACACTCATGAATTACATTTTCTTGAATGAAAGCTGCTAAATATTCTGATTGACCTTTTAGAGCCAAGCATTTGTCTTTCAGGCAACGTCACGTTTCAGTTCCAGTCTAAAATGTGACTTCACACTAAAGCTAAAACAGTCCCAGTGGAAAGCGTTAACCATGCAACATTTGATATTTGCAGCTTTAGGTTGCGCCAAGGGCGGGAGGTTAAAGGTTTTGGAGCAGAGTGTGTGTGCACGGCTGTTATAAACTGCAGTAGATCACCTTATACGATGCATTCAGGGTGCAGCATGAGGCTGAAATGAGCTATAATACTTGTCTCTCACTTAGACACAATCCTTTAGGTTAAAAACTGCTGAGTTCACTTCCTTTTTAAAACACAGTTGCACAAATAATTTGTCAAAAAAATTTGAAGTTGCGCAATGTTTGCATAATATATTCTCCACCTTCCAACCGCTGTTGGTGCATTGCTCTGTTCCCTTTTTTTAAAGCCGTCAGCTGTCGATCAGCAGGATAGAGTCACAACCAACTGAAGGAATGTGGATCTGGTTTCGTTCCTTTGCTCATGTGTCCTAACAAAACAAACTAGTTAGATATAATCCTGCTGTAAGTGGTCAGAAACGTCCTTTTGATCCTGTTTTCTTACACCCGGTCACTTTCTGTGCAACCCCTTATTTCCTTATTATTTTGTACCATGACAAGAGCCTGGAAGTAAGTAAAAACATGTGCAAACATGACCAGAAATGACAGGTGGAAACAAAGTTTGTACAATTCTAATGAGCTTGAATGTTAATACTTGGTCTGAGATTAATTCTTCAACACAGACTGAACCTTCTTAGAGACGATTTCTTCGTATTTTCTTTGAGTCCTCTTTAGGAATAGTTCTCCAGGCTTGTTCTTCCCTTTTGGTCCAGATGATCCCATACTACCTCAGTTAAGATCCAGGCTCTGGGTAGGGTTCATCATTCCACTCCTTGTGTCTTTTGGCATACCTAAGCCTTTTTTTCTCCCGGTTTCCCTTCCTTAAGATAGTCGTCTTGACAGCTATGGAGACCATTTCTGATGAGGCTTCAGTGAACAGGGGGTACATCAGCTGAAGGTCCAGATGCTTCTCCCAGGCCATGTGTCAGGACTTTGCTGGAGGGAATCACTTTTTGACATTATTCATATGCTGTATATATTTTTTTTTTTTATATATTTGCCACTTCTTCTGTCTAATTTAAACAAACTCTTCAAGAAAATTGGACACAGTGCTAGAATCTTCCCAATTTTCATCTAAGAGCTGGGATATACTTGCTGTTAGCGACGCGTCTGCATACATATCATGGCTGCCATGCGTGCCTAGCATTCGTTTGGTATGTAGGCTGTTGGCGTTGACATGAGGTAAAATGTTGCGTGCCCGCTAGAGGCCCTCATGCAAAGAACACAACAGGTCCGAGGAAAACACAATGGTGCAAACAACCAGCTGTGTATAAATGCTAAGATCTCGTCAAGCATCATTAAGTCACACAAGAATAAGGTCACTGTTGTCACCCGAAATGGAAACACTTTTAAAAAAAGGATCCCCAAGTTTTATGAATCAGTTTTGGACTAATTAAATTTTAAACTATTCAAATCGATTAATCGATTTTTTTTAACCCAGCTTTCCTCAAACTGTTGTTTTTGCTTCTTTTTTTCTCAGACTGCTGGAAGCTCCTTCTTTGCTAAGTTGTCTGTGATATGTAGACACAGCAAAAGTTTATCATTGATTTAGGTGCTTCTTTTATGCTAAAATAATTCATAGATCAGTGTTAAAATCTAAAAGAAAACACAAAAATCTCTGAAAATGGTCAGGTACGAGGGCCGGTCTAAAAACAAGTGGAAAAGCAGCCAACTAGCTCCATTTAATTTATATAAAGAAATGAATGAAGAGGAGGTCAAGACTTCTGCATAGTAAATATAAAAAAAACTGTGCACCATTTGATTATTTCATTGCAGCCATTTTCTCTAAAATTAAACTGGTAAAATCATTATAGTGTGTTTGATCCAACTTAAAGTGGAAACAATTCAATCTGACCTCAAATATGACTAAAAATGTTTACAATAAAAAGCAGAAAACTGCTCAGTTTTGTTTAATAAATGCAAATATTTCACCAGCATGTGTGTATTGATTTAGATAATACCTCCAGCTCTAAATCGTGGTGCAAACCAAAGTATAATTCAGTAAACAAATAATACAAAAATCTGACAGAGATGACCTCCATGAACTGGTGTCTGTCATGTGTTTCTTCCATCTGTGTGTTCACTGGCTCTTCTGCTGAGAAGAAACATTATCATGTGTGTGGTGTGTGTATAGCACCGTGCATTTTCAGTACAGATTTAACTTTTTCTCACTGAATGGCACATTGTCAAGAAAAAGCCAAGGCATTAAGTAGGAAAAATCTGTGACATCACTACTGGACATTGGAGCCCTGTTCTCCACATAATAGAACTATTGAAGCCCCCTTCACTACCATCACTGTCCAGAGTGCACCAGACTCTGGCAGTAAACCCATGTGCGAAAACCATCACCTGTTGCAGCTTAGTGTCTGGCCTCACTATGAAGCCCGTGGGCGTTTCGAAGGCACAGTCGGATAGTTATTGGTCCCAGGAGCACATGGTGGAGACAAGACAGAGCGCAAGACAGAGGGAAAGTGTACGTGACTGTGTGTCCTTGGTGTGTTTGGCTTCCAGCCAGAGTAAAAAAAAATAATAATAAACCATACCTGACCAGCTGTGTCATACAGTCCCAACAAGTACTGCTTTCCCCCAACGTTGACGCTCACTGCAAGGAAATGACAAAGAGCAGTTGAGGAGAGGAAGCAAGGAGGTGAGGGTGGGGAGGGGGAGCAGAAGGAAGGGGGGGGGGGGGGGGTGTCTCAGGGACCCCAACCCTCATGTGCTATGAAGGCAAACAAGTGGTTATGATTATACCAGCAACAGATGCAATGCAGTTTGAGTCGTGAGTGTCAGTCAGGGTCTAATCTTTGCTTTATCTGACCTAATTTCAGAATTCAATAATGGAAATTAGACCCAAACCCAGAAAAGCAGCAGTTATGATGTCATTATTAGAAAGTGGGAAAGCCTGACAGAAGAGCTATGCTCCTACCTGCATAATGATCAAAGACTGTGGGCACATACTCCTCGGGAAAGGCGTCATTGGCATAGCTCATCAGGAGACACGTTTTGCCCACTGCACCGTCTCCCACCACGACGCATTTTAACATGATAGTACCGGTTCCGTTAGCCATGATCCCGACCTTTCCACCATCATCATCGGCTCCTCAACGCCCTGTTGTTTCGACCTTCTCCTCCTGAAGCTGCGGCTGGGCGGGGATCCCCGCTCGGCGGGCATCACCAGCCTTGGAGGGGGACTGCGCGACGCACCGAGTCGGTCTGGAGCAACATCTCTCTCCCCCTCCTCCCCAACGCCGGTTCCTGTACTCCTAGATTTGGCTAAGAAGTCTTTCCTTTTTTTAACGCTTAACAGTATCACTGACTTCTAAGCTGTCTGAATTTGACTTCTCTTTAAAGCGAGAAACGACCGTGTTGTTGTTCTTCCGCCGCTGCCTCTGCGCGCGGCTGCCGCTCCACCGTGCCCGCTCCCCCGGTATGTGCTGCGCCTCTGCTTCCCCCTCGCTCCCTGGCGTACTGGACTACTGGTGGACAAGGTGGGTGCGCTTGCTGGAGAGGCGGAGCTTGGATTTAAAAGCAAGGGGCTCTGGATAAAGTAGCCTACACTCCGCCTGCTGGGGATGTGCGAATGAGTGACTTAAAAATTACATCATTAGGTAGAAAGAGTTAACAAAAATATATTTGTATATATTAGGTATATTTCAGAAATAATTCAGATTCTGATGAGATCACGTATTCGCCATAAAGCTCAAACAGGAAATCCATGTGGGTGACATCTGTAGACTCTTTGTGAGTCTGCCTGAAGTGGAGAATTAGAAGAAGCTCTAAAGTGGACAGTGCTATTCTCATGGTTTGGTTACATTCCCATTTAAGTGGTTGGTGTTTGAACTGTGTTTCATTTGGATGCCAGTGCTTGGTAAAGCCTTTTAACTGAGTTTCTTCTCATGATTTTGGTATGCTACATGTTAGTGTTGGTGCTTCTTTGCGTGTGCAAAGATCTGTATACTTCATGTATCTTATGTTGCCCCCGCAGGAGATTCTTGTGAAGAACAAGTTAAAAACACCACCCAAAGTCTCTGTAAAGTCAAGACAAAATTTCAGTTAAACCATTTTTACTTTAAGCCTTTGTCCCACTAAATAATCTAAAACATAATGTGAGAATTCTCACTACCAGCTTGTTCAGGCCCTGAACTGTAGTAACTCCTTTTGGGTGGATGATTCATCCTTGCAGAGCACGCGAGTGTATGTATTTTTTCTTGTGCATATAGGATTGATGGGATGTGTGAGGTGGGGCCACAGTGCTGCAGATGGAGACGCCCCAGGAGGAGGTGTGTGTTTGTGAAAGCAGGAGGTGGGGTACAGAGATTTGACCTCTGCAGTGCAGTTGGCCAGGTGTGGGCTGTCTCCTTGAATTAGCGCTCACAGCCATCATATCGAAGCACGTCTCTTTAAAAAACTGGAAAGGAATGAGCACGTACATGTACATGTGCATGCTATTTTCCCGTCTCTCTTAATTATCCCTGCTCTCTGGTCCAAAGGCTCTGAAAGTCGAGGCCTGGAGCAACAGGAGGTCCACGGAACTTTGAGGAACCATGATCAGGTGAGGAATTACTGCAGTTTACCACAGCAATACAAACTACAGACATACATGTGAGCTTTGCATTGAAACAAATTAAGTTTTTTATTTTTTTACTGTTAAATATACTAAAAGCACTTGCACATAATCACAGTGCTGATATTTTAACCCTCACTGTGTTTCCTGGTTGGAGCTAAACTCTGTGTCTATAGGCTGATAGTCCCTAGGTGGCTATGAGCCGTCCAATCAGCTGCAGGGACCGTGGCCGAGGAATCTCCTGCTATCATTACATTTGACAGCTGCTGCAGCGGCTCACATGTCCAATTACCTCATACATGTAGTGCCCCTGACCTGTCCAGGGTTCCCTGCCTCTTGCTTAGTAGCCGCTGTGACACCCCCACCCCCCTCTTCTCCCTGTGAATACGCGGGTCTAGACAATGGATGGGTTGGATGGATGTGTTACTCCTGCTGAAGGTGTTGCATCGGAGACTATGATTTCTCTACTGGGTTTGTCAAGCGAGCAGCAACGAGGAGATGTTAGATCGAGAGGAGCTGCCTGCTGAGACAAGATTTCCAACATCAGTTGATCCTTATGTGATCCTATGATCAGTGATGTTTTTAAAATTTAAAAGCAGATTAAGTTATAATAAGCAAAACAGGAACCTCTACCTTCACATATAAATGTACACTCACCAGCCACTTTATTAGGTCCAACCCTTCAACCATTTTGACAGAACAGCAAAATGAAAGGAGAACAGATGAAAATATGGATCCCTCCTGCCTTTGGATCAATGGTTCCGGCTGCTGGTTGTGTCATGGTGTTTGGAATATTTTCATGGCCCATTTTGGGCTCCTTAGTACCAACATGGCCTGGTTTAACCACCACAGCCTACCTGAGTATTGTTGCTGACCATGTCCATCCTTTTATGACCACAGTGTAGCATCTTCTGATGCTACTTCCAGCAGGATAATGCACCATGTCACAAAACTCAGATCATCTCCAACTGCTTTCTTGAACATAACAATGAGTTCACTGGACTCCAACGGCCTCCACAGTAGATCACCATCAAATAGAGCAGCTTTGGGATGTGGTGGAGATTCTCATCGTGGATGTGCAGCTTACAAATCTGCTGCAACTGTGTGATGCTGTCATGTCAGTATGGAGCAAATTCCTGGTGTCATGTGTTTTTCAGGTACACAGCAACCATACACCTGGAAAACCACATGATGTAAGAGTAAATTTGATTTAAAAGACCAGGTTGCATTCTTACATTGCTCTTTGGTCCATCTCTGATGCTTACATAACCATTACACCCTGACCAGTCTGCAGCTGTGCATGCTAAAGTAGCTCTTCTACTAGACTGGATAACAGTCTTTGCTCTCCATGTACGTCACTGGCTTATCTGTTCTCCTTCTTTGGACCTGTTTTTCTTACCACTGCAGACCAGAAACATCCCCCAAGAATGTTGTTGCAGTGATGCTATTTGCTCAAACTGTTTTTTTTCTGCTTCCAACACAAGAAGCACGGTAACTTTACCTGCCAGTGGTTATGATGTTAAGGCTGATCGGTGTACACTGTCTATATCATGACTATGGTCTACAACAGGGCTACTCAGTTCCAAAGTTTAGTCCAACCAGGGCCTCAGTCGTGCAGATTTTCAATGTTTCCCTGCTCCATAACACCATACTCAAATTAATGAGTCATTGTGCAGAACTTCACAAGCTGTTGGATCCTTTTAATTTGAGTCAGGTGTGTTGGAGCAGGGATACACTGAAAACCTGCAAGACTGCAGCCCTGGTAGAACTGAACTGAGTAGTCCTGCTCTATAATAATGAGTTTTTGTGTGCCACTCAGTTATCTCTCATATAATAAAGAACATTCTTCCTGAAGGAGGTTTAAGAAGGTTTTACAATATATTCAAGGGCAGATACTGTGGTTCAAGCATATATCCGGCTCATTAGATTGCTACAGCGTATGTTAGTGCTGACAGGTACCAGTGAAATCTGCTGCCCTTGAATTCGTTAGTGAGCTCCTGAAGTTATTTCCCATGTGCAAGACATTTAATATCAACAGTCAGTCTATTTCTGGTTGGAGCTCAGCTGAGCTGTGGCTGCATCACTAATGCCCTGGTCTGTTGTATTCTGCACTCATGTAAGAAAATTTACACATTCCCAAGAGACATAGTCCTGATATTATGTTTGTGTATATTCTCTGTGTATTGAAAACAAACATATGCATTTTATAGTATTACATCAGTATTTACAGAGGACTGCAGTCTAGCCAGACAGAAGTTTGCTCTTCTATTTTAGGAAAGGCAAACAAATGCAGGAGCTCTTCTCTTTCACATCTCCTATCCACTTTCCTGATACTATCAGTGTTATACTAGATCGTATAGTATGAACGCAGGCAGACACACACATGCACACATACTTGATCCCTGTCACTGACCGAGATCAGTCAGTCTGGGAGTGTAAACTGAGGGTGAGTCAGTAGACGGGGGGCAGAGTGGTGCAGTGCAATCACAAAGAACTCAGATGAGCTCCTAAATTAGCCGGCGTGGACTCTCTGGGAGGGTTTGGTTAAATTACAGGCCATATTTTTAGTGAGGGCTAGGCTTCATCCCTGGAACTGCCAGCAGCTGAGGACCATCACTCACACGGCTGTCTCCGACAAGTTTCCCCAACAGTAAAGCTGTTAACACTCATAAACACATGCATGTATTTGTTGAGAAGGAGGAAAACAAGACAGTTTCTTTAAACAGTTACCAGTAATCATACACACTGGATTCATGCGCAAAGAAATCGTTTGGCAAAAGACAGCGTGAGACTCTGCTTGAACTAAAAAGGTGAGCAGGAGGTACCGCCTGGACCTCAAACATAAACAACCCTTTTCACATGAAATTCTCAGCAGATTACAAGCAGAAGACATCGTGTCAGGACGTAGGCCAACAGGATAAGTGGAAGGACCTTTGTATTATTTAGTAATCTTGAAACACATGATAAACCTCATGATGGTACAGACCACATGTTGAAAGCTGGATTCACTGCAACTATGCGGAGGAAATGTTTCTGTTCTGCAATCCCTGCAAACCATGAGATGATCAGTAAGCAAGAACAGCCAGTTATAAGTATTTCTTTCCAACATTTATAATGAGGAAGGTTCCATTTAAAAGGAATGACATAAGGTTTTTCATTGCTGACACATGCACAATGAAAGGAGATGTCAATGCATGATGTCATACGTTCTGGAGCTTGGTTTCCCTCTAATGTAAACAAACATGAAACAAATCACTGCTGTTTTTCTTTTAATTTATTTATTGGAGTCTGAGTCATCTGATTGATTTAATCCAAAGATAAAAAAGAAACAAACAAAATTTTAGTAATAAAAATAACAGACATAACAGAACCCAATAGTGGCTACATGTGAGATGTGGTACAATAACAAACAGATTGGTTCAAACTTAGACATATTTTTAATGGCCAAGTAATTGCAAATCTATTTTTGATCAAGTTACAATGCTAAGCCACTTTAAAAAATAACAGTTATTCTGTTTACTTTGGACGTGGGATTAATTGTGTCAAAGTACAATGTATCATAAATTCTACCTTTTATTAACAATCACAAAATGAAAAATAGTCTATTATTGTTCAAGATAGTAAAATATGGATAACATACCTTTAAAGTCTCACTTCAGTTATTAATCCCATAAAATTCAAACTTTAACATCAAAGTTTAGCCTCTAATGGCCACAGAACTAGACCTTTATACATGGGGGGGCCTGAGGGTGGGCATGACCCTCTCTAACACACACTCTCATACTCAGCTGTGATAACTGGTGACATTAGAAAGACGTGAGAAATAAAGCATCTTTACTTTAATAGTCTGGAATACTAAGTGGAAATATCTGCAACAAGTTTAAAAAAAAGTCTATAGAAAGGTAAGTTGGTTGTTTTGGGGCGAGTATGTAGAGCTTGATGTGGTTGTAGGGGGTTGATTGCTTCTCCTCCTAGTAGTTCTGGATTAAGCCTGGTACACACACAACGATTTTTTTAATCTTATGAGATTTTTATCTGGTTGAGACCTCACACGTGAAGAAAAAAAAAATCAGTTTTGATTGTACTGTGTGTTGTGTACTCCGAAAATGTAACCACAGAACAACACACACGATGATGCTGTCCAGCAACTCATCTACAATCTAGTCCTCCGAGCTGGACAAACGTCGAAACGTAGAAGAAGAACCATAGCAACAACTGTCAAAAAATGAAGAAGAAGAAACATAGTAACAATCGGAAAACACTACACACAGCATGGAAGAGGATATATAAGATGAGGGAATGATGGTGGTCTTGGACTATTGTTAACAGAAAAAGCCAGAACTGAAAAAAATAACGGACTGGAGACGGCGTGAATACAGACTTTTTTTACTTCCTTGTTCCCCAGCCAGCTCGCTCTCTGATTGGCCACATTCCATACCACGTCACCATCCACACAGTCACAATGCTCGAGTCATCAGTGTTCCTTAGAAATCGGCTCTGAAATATTGAACATGTTCAATGTTCCCAGTTGTTGGCTACGACCCGTTTCGGAGCGGATTATCGGGACAAATCGGCTCGTAACACACCACAGACCAAATGATTATTGGACAGGGAAATCTCACGATGATCAGGTGTTTGCCGTCTGAGGTCAGGAAGAGGCAAAATCTGGACATAAACAGCCCAAAAATCGTTATGTGTGTACCAGGCTTTACTGTCTGGTGGTGGTAGACTGGATCCTTGTGTCTGACCATAATGGCTTACCACCTCCACTTTGGGAGCTGTTGGGCTGCTGACATAAGGGCTGTGTTCTGTCTCCGCCTAATCCCTGTCCTTCCTTTTTCAGAAATATCTCCCCTTCTATATATCGTCTATAAAGTCAGACTGATTATAGGATATATTTCTCCATATTTTAATGCCTTGGCTTACTTTAAAATGAACTAACAACCTTGCTAGCCTCCTGTTTAACTTAAATTGGATCATGTAGCTCTAGCTCATCAATGCTAAGTAACTTGGATATGGAGGTACTCCGAGTCTTCTTCAGTTTGTGAAAATCTTGATTAACTGAGTCGATATGTAGTTTGTCAATACCCTCTCTGAAAACTAAATATGACATGGTTTCCCCACATTATCCTAAAACTACTCTAGTGCTACCATATAACTAGATTAGCACTGTTACATAGCTTCATACTAGCATCAGATTAACAGGCTTTCATAACATTAGTAGCCAGTTGTACTTCCAAAGGCAAAGGGATAAAATCTCTTCAAGAAATGTTCAGCCAGATGTCAAGATTTTTAAAGGATGACTAATTAGGAAACTCCAATAAAATTAGCTTAAAGCTGTCATGTGCGCTGAAGGTGGTGAGGACTCAAATGCAGGCAGTTAAGGTCAGGAGGCAGAATGCTGCTGGTAACAAAGGTTTTATTTCCAAAAACTCAGGAACAAGGAACCACACATTACAGGGATTACCACAAGTATCTGACGACGACGACAACTGACAACCATGGGGTATTTAAACAGAGTGGAAATAATCAGGAGCAGGTGAAGTCAATGGGTGATCAGACCAGGTGAACTAATGAGGCAAGAACAGAACACAGAACACATGAGAGAAAGCTACCTACAGGAAACTAAACTAAACATAACACCAAAAACCTAAACCATGATCTTAAAAGGAACTAAACATGACAAAAACCAGAACTATAAACCAAAATCATGACAAAACTAAAACATGACGCAAACCATGATCATGACAGAACCTAAACTGAACCCAAACATATCCCATGATCATGGCAAAAACTGGTGTAGTGATATTGGTGATCCATGCCTATATGGAATAACATTCTCTTCTAGACCTGGGGCGTCCAATCAGATTTCACAGGTGGCCAGTGCCACCCTGACAACCCCTCTAGCTCTGCCCCTGGGTGTAACTACACCTTTGTCATCACTTACCGAATGGGGATCTAAAAAATGGTAATCTTACATCTGATGATACTTCCCCGTTTCCAGTGCACTCTGCAATGGCAAAGACCAATCCCAGGTTAATTCAGCCACTTGCATCAACTACAAGAAGAAGAAGCTAAATGATACTATGTGGCATGGGCTAAATGGACCTAAGTGTCTTGTTGATATCAAATGTCAGAAGAGAATGGGCAGACTAGTTGGAGATGATAGAAAGGCAACAAGAAGTCTAATAAGCACTGGTTCCAACCAAGATATGCAGAATAGCATCTCTGAACACACGACACGTCCAAACTTGAAGCAGATGTGCTACAGCAGCAGAAGACCACACCGGGTGCCTCCTGCCAGCTAAGAACAGGAAACTGAGGCTACAATTCACACAGACTCACCAACACTGGACAACAGAAGATGGAGAAACGTTGCAGCTGGTATTTTTCATGAAATTTTAAAATGTCTCACTTTTAACATTTGATATGTTTTTCATGTTCTGTAAAAAAAAATATTTTTAATGAGATTTTTAAATAATCGCATTGATAAATTAACCTTTTACAACGTCCTACTTTTGGGAATTTTAATAAAATATTGATTTTTTTTATAATTATAATGAATGTAAATTAAACAGTATTATTCATTAGTTGCATGTTATTATTTATTAGTTGAATAAATAAATAAAATGACAAAGGACCATGTCAGTAACTCTAACCCTAACCCTATCCTCTACAAACACCGGGGAGCTGCTGTGTTTTCTCTGATGATCTCAGTGGTGAGGAAGTAACTTGAAATGAAATGAAATGAAATGAAATGAAAAATACTTTATTAATCCCAAAGGGAAATTCAATATTGTAGTAGTAGTAATTTTTTTTTTTTTTTTTTTTTTTTTAAACAATCACATTAATTAATTAAGGGCTTTGTTCTTCAGCCTGATAGCTGCTGGAAGGAAGGATCTTCTGTATCTCTCTGTCTTGCATCGGACTTGAACAAGCCTCCCACTGAACACACTCTGTTGTTTCGTCACGGCGTTGTGTAGAGGGTGTGAAGGATCTTCCATTATCTTCGTCAGCTTGTACAGAATTCTTTTTTTGATGATCAACTCCAGCGGCTCCAGAGTTACTCCAAGCACAGAACCGGCTTTCTTGATCAGTTTGTTAATTCTTTTCAAGTCTCTGGTTCTGATGCCGCTGCCCCAGCAGATTGCTGCAAAGCTGATTGCACTTTCAGCAACAGACCTGTAGAACATTTGCAACATTTTGGTGCAGACGTTAAAAGATCTCAGCATCCTTAAGAAGTAGAGTCTGCTCTGACCTTTCTTGTAAATGTACTCAGTGTTGCTTTTCCACTCAAGTCTGTTGTCCAGCTGAACTCCAAGGTACTTGTATTCCTCCACCACCTCCACCTCCTCTCCCATGATGGAAACACTTCTATGTGTGTTCTTGTTCCTCCTGAAGTCAACAATCATCTCCTTTGTTTTCTTGGTATTCAAGATGAGATGATTGTCACCGCACCATTTCACAAACTGACCGACCAGTTCTCTGTACTCTGCTTCTTGTCCATCACTGATACACCCAACAACTGCTGAGTCATCAGAGTATTTCTGCAGATGACAGAACACAGAGTTGTACTGGAAGTCTGAGGTGTACAGCGTGAATAGAAATGGTGAAAGTACAGTCCCTTGTGGTGTTCCAGTGCTGCTGACCACCATCTCAGACACACAACCTTTCAGTCTCACAAACTGTGGTCTGTTTGTGAGGTATTCGTAAATCCAGGTGGTTGTGGAGGGATCCACCTGGAATTTCTGCAGCTTCTCACACAGCAGAGCAGGCTGAATCGTATTAAAAGCACTTGAGAAATCAAAGAACATGACCCTCAAAGTGCTGCCTGACTGGTCCAGATGAGAGTGGGCTCTCTGAAGCAGGTATATGATGGCATCTTCAACCCCAAGCCCATTACGGTATGCAAACTGTAATGGGTCCTGAAAGGTGTTCACCTGCTTGCTGAGGTGAGCCAGTAAGAGTCTCTCCAGGACTTTCATGACGTGAGATGTCAGGGCGACTGGTCTGTAGTCTTTTGGTTCAGCTGGTTGTGGTTTTTTAGGCACTGGAACAAGGCAGGATGTTTTCCACAGCACCGGGATTCTTCTCTGACTCAGGCTGGTGTTGAACAGGTGCTGGAGAATCGGACATAGCTGTTTTGAGCAGGTCTTGACTCAGTCCATAGAAAGCACATGAGGGTGAGCTAAGCACAATGCAGTGAGGCACGTTGGTCATATAACTTTCATTATCTGGAGGCACTGGGGACAAGATAACTGCACAAGCAGCAAAGGTTAAGCAATATGTCCTGCTTCACCTGCAACCCATTACACAGCAGCACTATTTCATCAAACCAGAATGCTTTGGTTTGGCTTAACCAACCTTCTTAGTTTGGATATTTCATTGACTGTTCTTTTGAAGAAGAAGAAGAAGAAGATTTTTATTTGTCATTATACACAGTGCAGAACACAGGTACAACGAAATTGTTTCCAGTACAACCCGTCCGAGACTAGACAGCAACAACATGCAGACACAACAGGAACAGGCATACTGAGGCAGGCATACTGATCTACACCGAGGGACAGGTTTGGGTGTAATGCTTTATCATATCGATGGGTGAAATCACTTGGGGGTGACAATATACGTTTTTTAACCTCATATTCGCATTGAAAACCAAGTCTGTTGTGAGCGTAATTGTTCACATACTTGCTTGTGTGGTATGTTTGTTAGCAGAGAATTCCTTTAGGGGGCAAAGTAGAGAACTCTGACCTGATAGAGTTGCTGAATTTGCAGGGTGTAAACTAAATAGTGAACATGGTAACAATACAGATAGTTAATATTTTGTTAATTTTGAGATCATGGCTGAAAAAAGTCACAGCAGCTGTATCATAGGTCAGTGGTTCCCAACCTATTTTCCTCAGGGACCCCTTCATGCATATACTAAAAAACCATGGACACCCTGCCCCACCCCGTGCTGAAACCATACTTGGTTTTATGCTTTCAAAAGTGAGATTCTCACCATAAATAATGTAGTCATGTCCTTCGATAAAACCAAAGTTAAATTAAGTTAATTAAATTAATATAGAGCCTTACTTTTTTTTTCTTTAAATAGGGACAATGTCTGGACATTAATCACAATGGCTCTTAATGTTTAAAGTCTCAGGAACCTCTTGTGCTCTTTGGGGGACCCCCTTGAGGGGTCACAGACCCCAGGTTGGGAACCACTGTTGTAGATGGTATGTAAGGCCCCTAAACCAAGCACTTACAACTGTCGACCCTGTGATTTTTTAGCTTGTCAAATTGGTCCCTACACTGCACTCCGACTGACAGACTGCAGCTAGTGGTGGGCGATTCAGTCCAAGTATCGATAATATCAGTACCAACGTTGGTATCGATATTCTTTAGTTTCAGTTGCTCTCCTTTATGTGCTGTTGCATTTCTTCAAAGAAGCGACCTGGCTGTGTGTCTGTCTAAAGTACCTCTCTGAGCAGTCACACGTTGCTCCTCCTCCCCTTTCTTGTGTTTTGATGATGTACTATCACATGACTCAGCTGTGCAGGTAAACAAGCAAGCAATCAGGAACCGGCCTGCAGCACACACACCAAGATGTGTGGACCAGAATGTCAGATTGAGTAATTAGTTGTGTGAAACATCAAAAGGGCCACCCTGCAGCCATCCTATAAATGTAAGGTTTGAAAACTGTCAGAATCTTCACAAATAAGGAGGATAAAGTGGTTTTTGGTAGATTCAGTTCACTGTTGTGACAAGGCACCCATTAGCCAAAAATCAGCTTCTCCCTCCCAGATAAGACCAAATTCAGATGTTCAAAATAGCATCAGTAATAACTTTGTTTCCGGGCACACAAAGATAAAAATTGTAAATGCAAGGCTTTAAACAAATCAAGCCTTACAGTTAGCTTCTGCTGTCGGCTCCTTTAAGCTCATTAAAACTAATCATGCTATGATATGCTTTTCTTCTTTGCCCAGTGCCAATGAGTCTGCCTCAGACACAGATCAAGTCCCCTGACTTGACAATGAGCCCAAATATAATACATCCAAAAGCACCAATGTCTGATGAGAAGAAAACGCTTCATTGCTCTGAAGTCACCCACTAGAAATCCTCAAGCTTCATTTTGAAAAGAGGATGCAGCATTCTGGAGAGACCTTTATTGGCTTTGTGCTGGTTTTTATATAAAGAAAAGAATCCAGAGAGGCTCTCTCATTTTATTCTAATCAGATATTAATAAGTAATGTTTGCATTCATTGCTAATACAGTTATCAGAACCTGTCAAAGCAATGCTTTTTATCTGAAGCTGATTAGGCTCCTGAATTACCAGCTGAGAAGTGTAGGAGTCTCTTGTAAAACTACAAAAAGCTCTTGACTGCAGCAATCACATCGATTTGCTGGGTAAGGGACCAATGATTTAACACAGTAAGTCATTTAAAAGCTTGAAGAGCCTGTTTTATTTCATAGAAATTACCAAATAGAAGGAGTGGGGAAAAAGTACATACCATTTAATTATAGAATTCAAAACAGAAAAACTAAAAAGCCAAAATGCAGTAAAAGTGTATAAAAAAATCTAAATACATTTTGCCTGCTCCCACAGTGATTAAGAAGTTAAGTGGCAGCCATGTGCTACTGATCAAATAAAAATTTATCTACATAACACTTTCATACCATAGAGCTTTAAATAATAACTATAATTAAATATAAAATAATTTCAACATCAAATCAAATAAAAAAATAAAAATAAGCCTTCACATACCCAAGCGTAGTTCTCAGATACACCTTATGGTGCCCCTGCACACATCATCAGTGATGTAACCTGGGGGTTTCGGGTCTTTTGACAATCAGACACCCTGCCCCAGAATACCAAGCCAGGGTTGATCAGGCCCCAGCTTGTGTCTAGGTAGCGCTACCCTACTTGCCATGCCTCTCCCCTCTTGATCTACACCCACCTTGATGCCACCTCTGCTGCGCTGGTTGCCAGCTTGATGGCCCTTTGCTGGCTGGTTCCATTGATGCCCAGCATCTTGTAAATCCTGCAGAGGCCTTTGCCCTCTTTCTCTCATGGGCTTCCTCCATCTGGTCCTTCCACAGTACAGTGAGCTCCAAGAGAATTACCTACTTGGATGCTACTGACGTGAGGACGATGTCTGGCCTTCATGTTGTCTTGGCAACTGCTTCTGGGAATTTCAGCTGCTTTCCCAGATTAACTTTCAGCTCCCAATCACACGCCATCGCCAACAGGCTAGGGTTTGACGAAAGTGATGGTGTTCCTAATTGGGCAAAGGCTCTTGCTGTGGGTGATCCCACTGCAGATAACATCTGCTATGGCCCTCAGGACCTGGTCATATCTCCAGCGGTAGCACCCTTTACCCAGGGCTCTCGGACAGCAGCTGCGGATGTGCTCCAGGATTCCTCTCTTCTGGCAGAGGGGGCAAGCTGGTGTCTCCACCCTACCCCAAGTAAAGAAGTTAGATAGGCTAGACAGCACAACATAGACCACCTGGATCAAGAATTTTATACGATGGGGTTCAGCTTTCCACAGCCCAGTCCAAGTGACCTTGCGCTCCACAGCTTGCTCCGATCTCGTTCCAGGCTCCCTGCTGTCTCATTCCCACCATCTGACTCGCCTGTTTCTCCTTTACTCTAGCTCACACCTCCTCAAGGACCAGCGACCTCCTCTCCTTTCCCCTGTGCCCTGCCATAGCGGGGTGTTCTGCCACTACCCAAACCAGCTCTTCTCGGTGCCACTGTACCCACCAGCACCCTTTGCCTTGACTTTGCAACGCCCACAGCCTCGGAAGCTCAATCCCAGCTTGGATGACCTTGGGTCATTGGACTCCAAGTATTGATGCAGCTCCCACCATGAACTCCTCCAGACTGCTGATTGGGAGCTTCAGCTTATTGCTTATATACAGGGCGATGCTTCGCGACAGCCTTAGCCACCTGCAGAGAAACCTGCTGACCCTCATCTCAAAGCCTTCCAACCTAACCAGATTAAAAATACACACCTAATCATTCATCATCTCTCACAAAAATGCCAAAGGCAACCACCCACCAATCCCAGGTTTCACAGACAAACTCCACTGCCAAAAATCAGGCTTAATGCTACTGTGGGCATCTGCTAGGTTGAATACAAGCCATACTTGTTCAGTCTTTTTCTAATTTCTCTGTCATGAACTTTACCATTTAACATGTTAGCTGAGGCCTGTAGAGTCAGAGATGTAAGTCTCAGACTCCGAGAAATATCAGATTTTCTGTACACTGATAAAGAAGTTGTTTTTATTACATACCTGAATTAAGACATTTTGACCTTAAAAAGTTTACTAACTGAGATCACAACTGAATTTTTAACACATAAACACCTCACCTTACAAAATTCCTTTAAGACCTAATCTTGTTTTGGTTCACTGCCAGTATTCTTTGCACTCAGCCATATCTATGTCTTATTATGCATCATGTGCTGGTGAGCACCTGCCTGACTGCAGTCTGCAACATTTCCTCTGCTGTTCTATCTTTAGTGAGTACAGCAGGGTGAAGAGCCACAATGAGTCTAAGCCTATTGTATGTGTTTTTCTCTTATTCGGGCAGGAACCCACATCAGACACTAACAAAAGAATTACTCCCTTCCTCTCATCGTGAGGATGCAGGCAGGAGGCCAGAACAGTATGGACATCATAAACAAGTTTCATGGTTGCAGGAAACAGTGTTAAACCATGAGCCTAACATCCTGTACTCTACCCTGAGCTTATATTCATTGCATGTTTGAAAAGGAAATGTGAGCTAAAATGGTTTGAGAAAAACAGGCTGATACCCAGAATAAGAAATTAAACTATTCTTGACCAAACAATAAAATACAGTCAAAATTAAAATGCACCACTTCTCAGTAAGACACTAAATCAGATAGATAACCAAAATGTTCAGTAAATTTTATTAAATGAAATGGCAGAAAACTGATTACTAGAGTGGAAACAGGTGAGCTGATTGTGGAAGAGGAAGCAGGGAAGCTAAGGACGGTGTGCCAGGCAGGATTCAGACTGAAAGGGAAGCTGAGGACCTCTAGTGGGTTGAAAGATCTAAAGTAGCTGAAGTAGCTGAAGGGAAAAATTAAAAAGCTACTAAATGTTCTTCTTTTCTTTTCACATTTGAACAGAAAAGAGACCACAGACCAGCTGGCAATCTTAACCAAAAATCAAACCCAAATGGTTCAACACATTCTGGGCAGAACATATTTCAGGGTTCTGGTTTGGTTGAAACAAAAGAAAAGCAGAGTTTTGTTGCACTTTTGAATCACTTCATTAAATAAATGCCAAAGTTAGGCGATAACAAGTTACATTTAACAGGCAAGAATGTACTTAAAACTTATAAACAATATGGCTTCTATGTCATATATCATGGCTTTTATTTCATAAATGATGTCTTATTTCAAACTGACCCTTAGCAAAAAAGAAAAAAAAAAATTCAGTTTTTTCTATCTAAATTGTAACTGGTTAATTTAATTTATACAATCTTGACACCAAAATACAGGTTTTCAAATATGAAATGTTCAATTCTAGATGAAAAAAAAAAAAAAAAACATCCTGAAATTGAGGTAGTTTGTAAAGATGGAAGCCACTTTACTACAGAAATATTGTTGTTTGATATTAAATTTGATAGGTTATATCTGATAGAAGTGTAT
Source organism: Melanotaenia boesemani (assembly GCF_017639745.1). Classification (NCBI taxonomy): domain Eukaryota; kingdom Metazoa; phylum Chordata; class Actinopteri; order Atheriniformes; family Melanotaeniidae; genus Melanotaenia; species Melanotaenia boesemani. The sequence goes on from NC_055697.1 coordinate 7,018,452, forward strand.
GCTAATATTTTATAACTGTTTAGTGTGGTGTTTGTTGACTGGAATGCAGGCCCTTCTGTAGTCTTGACATTGCATACTGAATAAACATATCTCATTTTTATCACACAGTTTTACCGTTGTTGTCTAATTAAGCTGGGGTAAGAGGGGGGGCTTAACTCTGTCACTGCTTGATGTTTCATTCATGCATTCAAAAATTCAAAATTCAAAAATGACTATGCAAGTAGATACATAACCGAATGCCTGGATACAATGATGGCTGAAATCATCACATTTGCAGGCACACCACTATATGCACACAATGCTAAAACCTTAGCTATTCAATGCCATTTAGTTCTGTGCCCATATTTTGTCAAGTCTCATTAACACTATTTACCAAATGTTAGCTTCTTTTTACCACCCTCAGTTGGGAAAGCTCTCTGTATGCATTTTGACAAACATTTGCTTACCTCTAAGACCGCTGCTTTTGAGCAAACATGCCATGTCTTGCATCATCAACCCCATCGGCAGTGCTGTCCTTGTTATGCATTTTAAAGACAAGCATCTCGGGTATGCTGAAATTTACGTCATCTGTTTAGTGGTTGGTATTGACAAAGCTTTTTAAGGCACATTTTCCAGGTAAGACATGCAGACTTTTTGTCTTTACTGTGAGGCTGAGATGAGGTCACACTGCAGCTATCTCAAAGAAAGAATTTGAACTGGTTGGAATGGATGAACCCTTTTAAATATGGATTAAAAGACAGCTTACACCTTGGACAACTACTTTGTCCAATTAAAACTTAATCCCTGAATAAAATACAACTCAGAAATTTGAATTTAAGTGAAAGGATTGACACCATCTTGACAACAGGCAGCCATATTAAAATTTTACCTGAAACATTAGAGTTGCATAGTTAAAGGACATGTTTTAAAAAATACGTTCAGCCATTCTAATATTGTCAAACATTTTGGGAAAATGGCTTTCAGCTTGGAGTTACACGTGACTTTAGAGCAAAATAAAAAGATGTGATTGTTGCATTTAATACATTTTATTCTTTTCAGGGAAAGTGTTTCCATCTGCAGACAGCAGTATTCTTCCCATGGAAAGACCAAATATTCTTCTGCAGAGTTTTATTTATCCACATAGATAAGAAGAAACAAGTCATTTGACCTCATTTGAAGGACAAAATGTGAGAATAAACTTGGACACAGGAGTTATATCTTCCACAATGTACTCACCCGGCAACAGGGCAAGGACACTAGCAGACAGACTGAAGGACAAAGTGCAGAACATAGATCCTTGGCATTATTCATGCTTTTGGAAATTTAACCTAATTTCTAAGATCTTGGCATTTGCTTAGAATATACATGTAGAAATGAAGTTTTTTTTTTTTTTTTGGCATATAGGGCAGGAGACACTATCACCAAAGACCAAACATGCACACAAAACATAAAATATTTTATATTTCATTTTAAAAACTTTTTAAAGCTGCAGTTAATTGTTCATTCATATGGAGGACTTGTGAGAATATAAAAGTTTACAACCCCAATTCCAGAAAAAGTTGGTATGCTTTGTAAAATGTAAATAAAAACAGAATGCAATAAATTGTAAATCTCATTGGCTGACTAGTTAAATTAATGTGCAATAGGCCAGTAACATAACTGGGTAAAGGAGTGTTTCAGAGAGGCAGAGCCTCCCAGATATAAAGATGGACAGAGGTTCATCTGAGATAAACTGTGTAAAAATTGTGGAATAATTTAATCATCAAAAGATTCAGAGAATTAGGAGGAATCACTGTGTGCATGGGACAAAACTGAAGGTCAAACTCAAATCAGTTTGATTCAAATCCAGGGGATGCTACACGATGCTAAACATCACCCTGGAACTACTTTTTACAGACATGTTGCTGCCATCAGTTTCACACTGAGCAAATTTTTTCTATGAAATGATAAAATGTCTCAGTTTCCAACAGAAAAAATTTGGCTTCTGAGACATTTACAGGCAGTTGTTGAAAGAAGCAAATCATTGTATTAGTTTTTAATTTATTCTATTACACAAAGTCCCACCTTTTCTGGAATTAATTAGCATTAGTCGCTGTTCTGTAATAAATGAGTCTGCTCCCAGCTTTCAGATCAGTACTCTGATTCATCTTCTCCCAGCTTATGCAAGAAGAATCTGAAATCTGATAAGCTTGTTATTAAGGCTGAATATTTGGACCCCTGAGACGAAGTCTGCTTAGTGTTTAAAGGCTGCAGCTATAAAAATCAACATATCATTAACAGTTTCTGTGAAGACACACTACTACATTTTATTTTAACTTGTTTGGTTTACTGGGGCAGAAGATACTTCAGTATGTATGGTGCTGTGACTTATTGTTGGTATTACAAAGGTCTAAAAAGCTTTAAATTAAACTTTTTTCTGCTTCCGCCAAAGGATGAAAATAAAGATGCTGCAATGTTAAAGAAAACTAAGCTGACATACAGTCACCATGTCTCTTTTGACTGAATACCAACCAGCAATCAGCATTCCCTGACAAATGGGATTGTTTCTGCCAGACCCAGCTATCCCTGCATACAATTATCCGAATCAGCCACAAAGTTTTCATCTAGTTTTGATTGATAAGGAATAGTTTGATGTAATTCTTGCAGTCACATCCTGACAGAAGCTACATTCTCCTCATTTTTTCAGCTCAAAAGAATCATCTACTTAGTGACAGAAAATGACCTACTTTCCCTCCCAACTTGATAGCAAATCTGGATACGAGAGGAATTTGTGTCATGGATTGGCTCTGTAAATGTCAACAGAGCCAAATCTTTAGTTATAAATTAACACCAAGAAAATTATTGATTGAATGAAGTGATAACCGCCACTATACACTGCACAGCGACTGATTTATTTGTATAAAAGTGCAGAAAATCATAAATAAAGGTTATAAATAGTAAATTAATGAATAAATAACCAAATCAAACTTGTCACTGTAGGAAAAAAAACCAACAAAAAAGAGATATTGTAAGATTTTGAAGATATGGATTTCATGTCCAACATCAGAGCAGAAACTTGGTAAGCAGCACAGAAAAATCTGAAATTTAAAATTATACATCTGATCTCTAAATGTCTGCTGCATATTGTTTTCACAGAGTCTTTAGCAGAGGATGGTTTACTCCTCCATCTGTGCAGCTGTCCACGGTTTCTCCTCCCAGCCAGTCCTCATTCAACTCCCCCAGAATCTCCTGCAGGGACAGGACGGGCAGGGGGGTGTGCTGGATCAACGCCGGTTGTCCCGACTCTCTGTTGTCCTCCGTCGCAGCCCAACTCCACGAATCCTCCATCTGTACATACTGACCTTCCAGAGGTGGGCTGTTCTCCAGGCTGACGTCCCAGTATCCAGAATCAGTCGTGTCCGGAGTGGAGGACTGGGAGGCGGATGGGGTCACGAACATCTGCTGCTCTGCAGAACCTGGATACATGAAGGCTGCCTGGTTGGAGCTTGAGCTGTAGCCTTGTCTCTCAAGAGGAGATCTGCACCACAAAGATGGTACAGGAGAGGTCTGGCTGCCTGGCTGAGGCCAGTAACACTTCAATGGTGGACTGGTGGTGTCGCCAAGCTGTCTTCCTTGTTGGAGTCCATACATGGAACTGTACTGTCCACTCTCCTCAGAGGTGGCGTAAGGAGGAGGACACTGCTCATAGTAGCTGCCCTCCTCCATCTCCTTCTTCACCTGAGTTGGGTAGGCTGGTGGAGGCCGTTGAGGCTGCAGAGGGACAGCCAGTGGCCCCCTGTTGGCAGCAAGATGAGGTGGAGAAAAAACTTCATGGCCCGGACTGTCAGACTGCCACAGAGCTTTTTTGGCTCCTCTGCACTTTAGGGTACGAGCTCTTCGGTTTTGAAACCACACCTGGAGAGAACATTGAAAAACAGGGAGCTTCTGGTCAGAAAAGAAGTGGTGGTAAACCACACATTCTGTTAATCATTGTTAATCAGTGGCCAAAAAGGCACCAGTGAAGTGTGGGGGCTGTCAGCTGGCAGCCTTCTACATTCTGTCTACTCCTTCAAACAAGATCCTGATAAAAAAAAAACATGTGTCATCTTTGAAGATAAGATGGAGATAAAAGAATAAAGTGATAAAGGGATAATGGTATCTATAGTTACCAAGAAGGATGCATTTGAAAACAGAGTCTTTTTATAACAGTGCAAAAAATGTGCAAAGCATGCGTGTGTCTCTTTAATCAGAATCCAGCTCCCTAATTAAATGTAATTCCTAATTTTATCAAAAATAACCAGATGGCTTCAGCTTTGAGTTTGTTTCATTCGTTTCATAATAACATTATTCTAATTCATGAGGCAGCAGGGTTTGTACCTGGATGCGTGACTCAGGTAGACCTGTGGTCTGGGACAGGCTCTCTCTGAGGCTGATGCCCGGGTACGGGTCTGTCTCGAAGGTGGCTCGCAGGAGCTCCACGTGTTCTTTAGAGAAACAGGTCCTCTTCCTGCGGCTGGCGCTGCGAGAGGAGCCGCCACTGGAAGCCACAGATCTGACATCATCTGAGGGAAGAGGAGACAGCAGAGTCTACATCAGACCGGATTCCTTAACACTTCTTCCCAACATGTTTCAGTATCAATTATGCACATTTCTTCCTGTAAAAACTGAACCAGAAGCTGTTTAGGTGTGTACACAACTGTAACTCAACAGGAGATGCCACTTAACCGATTGCAGATAAAGAGTGTGTTTTTTCTGTGTGTGGGGTTTTGACTCTGTATTATCTAAACAAGTACACGGAGTTTAATAAAGATAGTGCTGTTATGCATCTGATTATCTGGAAAGAACTATTTCTAGTGATCCGCTTTGTTGTGCTGTCTCTTTTTTATTTTTTCTTACATTAAACCAAACTGGGTTCCAATTTTCTAATCTTTGTTGCATATTTTAGCTTTTTAAGCCTGTTAGTTCACTGGGTTTTTTCCTTTCATTGATGGATCCTATCTGGGCCCACTGAGGCAATAACTCTGCACATTGTACTGCAAACAGGGTCTTTGAATGCAATTCTATCCAAATACAATTTTTTTAATAAAAGAAGAAAAATGTCAAAAGAGAGGAAAAAAAAACACAAGTTAAATCCTTAATTTTCTTGAATCTATCAGATCATCAAACAGCTCTTACCATTGCTGGAATCCTTCCACATAGCAGCAGTTCAGATGAAATGGTCAGGAATGAGGTCAGTATGGCAGAGTGCTACCTCACTCAGTGTCTCAGAGTCTCTGTGTATCAGAGTACCTTTATAACCATCACGTTCGACCCCCTGAAGAATCCATCGAGGCCAGGACAGATGGGGTGGGGTGTTGTTTTACTTTGAGGATGGATGGTTAACAGAAGTACTCTGACCCCAACAGCATCCCCCACCCTGCTACCCCTTTACACACCCAACGTTACCTCCTCTGTTTCAGAGAAGTGGCAAAGTCAATGGCACTTATGACACATGACAAGAGAGACAAAACAAAGTTTTTCTTCCATCGTTAGAGTCGTTGAAACTTATTAATTAAAAGACGACATTCATGTGATCATATGTGACACATATTATATTCTGCATCACTTTTTTTACAATTATTTGGTCTCATTTTAGCTTTTATAAAACAAGGCATAAGAGGCTTTAATGCATTTTGGGGTTTTGTGTTTAATATATATTTCATTATCAATGCATAACACTCTGATGCATATTAATAGACATCATTTCAGTATATAAGGTAGCAGCAGATTGTAAAGGCTGTAGCTCATTTATTTATTTTTTCAGTTTATTTTGCTACTGGGTATGATCTGATGAGTATGAAGCACAACCACAGGAAGCTCTGCAAGCTGCTTAACATTAATCAACCAACAATAGTCTTAAAAAATAAAGTTTAACTTAGAGACTTTAGCAAACAGCAAAACAGCAATTTAAGCTGAAGCCTATCAGTGGCTTTCATATGCAAAGCAGCTCCCTGTAATCACACAGAAGAAAACAAAGGGGACTTATACAGTGATTAATTGGACATTTACCTGTTGCCACACAGCAGCCTCATTGCTGTGAATGGATGCATCAAAGTGAGCTGCAAGCTAGTCATGTGGTTTGACATGTCCAGGCCTTGACCGAGCTGTCAGGGCTTTTTATTTATTTGTTTTTGTAGCTTACATGTTTTACATGTATGCTTTGCTGTGGTTAATGACACCTTTGACCTGTCCCCTCATGGCTGCATGAATAATATGTAAAAATCAGCTACACGTGAAAAGGATTGACAGTGTAAATACCAACACTCAATAGTGAGCAAAGTGCAGAAGCCGGTTTACAGTATTTGTAAGTATATTAGAAGACAATGCAGCTTGAAGTCCAGCGTTATCTGATGTGAACACAATAACCTCTGCTGTTTATCTTTATCTGGACAAGAAGTGGAATCAATGTCCCTGTGTGTGGACACGGCTCCTGCAAGTCCTAGAAGATCTCCCCCTCTCTCTCTCTGACTTATTGAAATCCCATCAAAGATCATCTGGGCTTTCCCAACTGGTGGGCGCTTCCAAATTTTTATGGTTTTAATAACTGTTCTTAATGGATAATGTATATTAATAAAGAGAAAAATAAGTCAAACCATGTATCTCTGTATCTAGTGATGAATATTATAAACTAAAAAGAGAAAGAGTACCAGCAGCACACCATCTCATCAGATTACTTGTTAGACCCAGGTTTACATACAATGATCAAGTGATTAAAGATAACTAAACACTATTTCAGCCAATAGGCTATTCAGCTAATGCAAAATCACTATAAGGAACCTTGCTTAGTTCAACCCTGTGACCACAGAAATCTGTAAACTTGGAAAAAACAAACAGTCATCTGATCAGCTTATCATGTCTTGTAAACTGTAAAAGTATAATCCCCCAATAAGAAAACGGTGATGCTGCACCCGTCTGGGAGAGTAAGGCACTCGCTGTGCAGTCTTAACTTAGGATGGATGATGGATTAAAAAGAAACCTGTTTGTTTAACTGCAGGTAAAATATATATATATATATATATATGTGTGTGTTAGATTTTTGGAGTGTTTTTCTGTTTTTAACTTGGTACTTAAGAAAAATTATGTAAAGAAATATTAGGTCTGTGTAGCATATCCATAGTTAAGACATTATTAGGTTACATACTGCAATATAAATGAATGACACATCTGACATCAGCTAATAGCAAAATATACAGATGTGGTTAATTGGTAGATGTAAGGAACCTCACAGCTGGAAGTAAGAAAGAAAAAAATAAATTGCTTGTAAAATAATGAAAAGCATTGTTCTTTCTACCGAAATTAGAAAAATAAAAAAAGAGAAATCTGACAACTAAAACTCCAATGCCAAAAAAGTTGCAACACTGGATGCAATGATTTGCATATTTTATTCCCAACAGATCATAATTTCAAGCATTTCCGAGAGGCTGCCGTCTGTGAACACAGTTCACTGTGCAATCCACAAATGCAGGTTAAAACTCTGTCATGCAAAGAAGAATCCATATGTGAACACAAACCAGACACTTTGTTGTCTTCTCTGGACTAAAGCTTATTTAAAGTGGTCTGAGGCAAAGTAGAAAACTGTTCTGTGGTCAGATGGATCATAATCTGAAACTTTTTTGGAAAGCCTGAATAGTCCTGCAGACTAAAGAGGAGATGGACCATTTAGTTTGTTATCAGCTTGTTATCAGCAAACCGGTCAAAAACTTGTGTGGAGGTGCATAAGTGTCCATGATGTAAGCAGCTTCCACATCTGTGAAGCTCCATCAATACTGAAAAGTACATGGAGGTTTTAGAGCAGGGATATCCAAGTCTAGTCCTCGAGATCTACTATTCTGCAACTTTTACATGCATCCTATCGCCAACACACCTGAATCAAACAAATGACTCATTATCAGGCCTCTGCAGAGCTGAATGACATGCACATTAGGGAATTCAGCCATTTGATTTAGGGGTGTGAAGAATAAATGCATCTAAAAGTTGCAGGATAGTAAGGTGCCATGGCAGGATGTGGGTACCCCTGTTTTAGAGCAACATCTGCTCCCATCCAGACAATGTCTCTTTCTGGGAAGGCCTTGCAGATTTCAACAAGACAATACTAAACTACATACTGCATCCATCACAACAGCATGGCTTCACAAGAGAGAAGTCCAGATCTTTCACCAATAGAAAACTTTTGGAACTTCATGAAAGCAAAAATACAGCAATGAAGGTCCAGGACTGTAGAGCAGCCAGAATCCTGCATCAGACCAGAATGGGACAACATTCCTCCCTAAAACCACGGCAACTGGTCTCCTCACTTCCCAGATGTTTACAGACGGTTGTTAAAAAAGAGGGTTTGGTACACAATGCAAAAATTTCTGGAACTTTTTATCTGGTGCCATCAAATTTAAAATGACTTTACATTTTCCATGAAATCGTAGAATGTCTTAGTCTCAACATCTGATGTTTTTCTTAAATTAAACTGGAAAAAAAATGGATTTAGGAATTTTGCTAATCATTGCATTCTGTTTTTAATTACATTTACACAGCATCCCAACTTTTTGGAATTCCTGTTGTAGATGGCATAAACTTAATTCTAACTCTTCTTTTAAATTATCTATGAGATAACAGCGTAAAGATTTTTAAAATCTTAAACATCAATGTAAATGCTTTAAAAAAAAATCTATGAGCTAATCTTTAAACGAATTTATTGAATTTAAATAGTAAAACTCGATACCACACGGGGTGACATGACGCACTGATCTGTCCTCTGATCAAAAAAAATAAATAAATGTGTATTTTAAACCCACAAAACACCATATGAATACCTCCAATGCTTATATCAGTTGTTTAATGTGGGTCTTAGTAAAATGTACTGGTTAATTCAACTAATACCAAGCTTTTTTCTTTGTTTTTAAAGAAAAGAAAACGAGTAGACCCTAAACTCCCTCTCCCGGTCTCTCTGTCTTCTTTTAATTCCCCTCACGGTTACACGGTCGTATTTGGCAGCGGGACCATCGTGGAACGACAGCAGACATGGCTAAAAGTGACGGAAGCGATTACTTTAAAAGGACTAGCCTCTTCTGGATTGTCTCCGTTACATTGGCAGTTGGATATTTCACTGTAAGTTTATCAAATCAGATATATTACGATCCAACAGAAAATTCTAGTCTGTCTCTCTATTCCGTAAACGCCAACGTATTGTGTTGCGTAAAATGTCCTCCGGGTTTTTTCGACCAGTTTTTATACATAAAAGTAAAGGTGCGGAATTTTAGAGTTTATCTATTTAGTCTAGTTCCATTTAACATGTCATATTGTGAAAGTGTTGTCGAACCCATTGCCATTATTTTGTTGAGGATAGCTAATCTCATCGGCATTCATGAAGCCATCAGTTTGAGCTTAGGTTAAAGAAGTTTTTGGACAAAGTCCATTATACAAGTTGGTTCTGCATTGACCTGTAGTTTAAGTTAACGTGTGCCAAGACGGATAATCTTTTCGGTGAAGCTAACAGTAACCTGACACCTTACATTAAAATAAACATGACAATGTTAATTTAATTTATAAAACATCAATAGTGAAATATATAATGAATTTAGAGCTAGAACCGTGAAGCTAACATAAAGCTAGCTTGTCTGTATTAGCTCCGAGCTTTTAAATAAAATACACTGCTCTGGCTATCGGCAGATATATTATCAGAAAATGTTGTGCTGGACTTATAAACAACGACATTCTTACACTTATTTGCTGAAATTAATGTCGTAAGGTGCAGATTCACAAACAATCGCTTGACCAACACTTGCCACGTGTACAGCAGCGTGGATAATAACTTTAGAAAAGCTGACCAAAACTATCTATTATTGTGTTTGCCTAACATCCAAACCAGTAAATGCACTGCATTCTCTTGTTGTGAGGGCCTTCCAACAGAATTCCTTTTGTACTTTCCATACAAACATGTTGGGTCACAGGTGGACACAGGAAGACGATGACACGTGCAAAAAGCAGCTCAGTGTTTGTACCATTTCTTTATGCTGTGGTTACATTTTTAAAAGAGAGTTTTGGTGCGTAATATATGAAGACACTTTCCTTATTGTCTAATATGATGGTGGGTCTGATTTCAGAGGGACAGCTGTTGAAATGACTTACGTATTTAAGTGTTTAAATTAGATGCGAGTTAGAGCAGAATTTAGTTTAAGTCAAGGCTTTCAGAGTCTAATCCTAACATCAGATGATCTAAATGTCTATTCGTTTTTTTTAGACAGAAGTTGAATACAGACCCAACATTGCTGAGCAAATACAGTATAGATGATATGGTTTTATTTTTAATTGCTTACAACAAGGTTTCCCTTTGTGATGCACACAGATGCTACAGTCAGAATCCAAAGTGCCGCAAGAGCCTTTCACCGTGTCATACCACAAATGGCAGCTCAGTGCATGAGAATAAAGTTTTGGAAAATCTTATCAACCACGCTTGGCTTTCTACAAGTAGCTTTAGAATTACTGGGCTTTCAGAACAGGAACCAGTAATGCTTCTTTGGGTCAGCTGCCTGCCGTGAAATGTGCAACACAGACTCACTTTATGAGTTTTATTAATTTATATGTGGGTTAAAAAAAAAATGTTGAACATATATAAGTGCTTAATGCTGAATCACTCTGTTGTTTTACAGTGCACTGTGTTTGCTCCAGAAAAAATACCATTTGAGTACCTCGGCGTATTTGGCAGCTTCTGCAGATACCTTGTGGACAACTATGCAGACTTGATGTACAAAGGGTAAGTGATTAGATGCTGTTTGACCTGCTGTTGTTGATGCATGAAGACTTGCAGTATGCAGCTCTAAACCAATCTAAGATCTGAATTCTGATTTGACCATTTTTAACCCTTCCAGAGGAGCTCATTTCTTTAACCAGTTAGATCTACATAACACAACTTTTCACAGATGCTCAAATAAAGAGTTTAGATTTCTAAATTATAGTGAAACTTTGAAATGAGCATTTTCAAATATGTGCAAAGCTGCCCTGCAGAGCTTGAATGCAGTGTTTAATCAATAAGTGGAATGATGTTTTTTCCTCACTAACAGATCGTTACCACCAGCTCCACATGTTTTTATTTAGTCCTTTAAGTCACATGACTGCTGTAGACCATTAGAATAATAACAGAGCAATCAAGGTATTATGTTTAGTTGCTTTTGAAGTCATGTGACTAAGTTGTAGTTTCTTAAATGAAGAGGGGAGCTTGAAACCTTTCAGTGTTAAGTGGTGAATCATTTGTGAAGTGTTTTTTATTGTCATGTGACTCCAGAAAACTCAGCATGCAGGGGTGATATGACGGCTTGATGTAACTTTTTATTGGATTTTTTTCTGTTTGCAGGTGGTGGGCAGCCACAGCTATTCATGTATTTGAAGCCTGTGTTGCACTCAGTGTGTGCAGGTAAGAATGATAAGACCCTTCATGTCCATGAGATGGTGCTGTAACCTAATATTATCGCCCTAACGTCTACTGCTGTTCCACATAGGTGGTACACCTTGCAGCTTGTGCACAATTGAGCTGCAAATGATAGACTATTTCTGGGGCTGAGCAACCAGTATTATTTTTTTTCTTTCAGCAACAAAGGCATCAGCAGCACGACCACCCGCTGCATGTGGTTTTTCCAGACCCTTCTGTTTGGCTTCGCCTCCCTCGGCCTGCTCCTCAAATACAACCCCAAGCGTCCTAAACAGCACTGATGGCCAGCAGGAGAAGCCACATCAGTGTCTCCCAAGTGCCTCTTCCTCTATCTCTTTCTCTTTCTTATGAATTAGTGTTTAGGACCACAGAGATGTAGGAAACAATTATACCTTCTCCTTTTAACTCATAAGTATTTGCAGTGATGACATTTCTTTGATTGAGACACTACAAACTTTTTTACCTAGTTTTTAGTTTAACCTTTGCTCCCATGAAGAGCAGATATCAATTTCATTCCATGTGTTTTCTTCGCACAAAGCTGAATGAGGATCTTGTGCAATTAATGTTTCAGAAGTTCAGAAGTTTCAGAAGAATGAGCAAAATTTACTTGATGTTTCGTCCTTGGCTGAATTATCTGTGCAATACAAAGGGGAATTTAATTAGCATTGTTTTATGCTCCCATGATGTTTACAGGCAGCCTTCCTGGTGGCATTAGGGATATTTTTAGCTGCTAACACCATTATTATGGCAAACAGGTTGGACTCAAGGAAGATCCAAGATGATAATTAAAGAGAGCTGATGTCACTTTTGTCTTCTTGGTGCTAAGGTGCTTTGAGATTTTAAATATACTGGAAGTTAATGCTACCACTTCATGTGAACAATAAAGAATGATTTACAAAGGGTCGTTTTTTTTTTTTTTTTGTTTTGTTTTTTTTAGGCTAGATTGTTCAGGCTTGTGTGACTCTTATGTCCATGAATCTTAAGAATTCAGGAAACTCAAGTGTAAGTGTGTATGAGGAGCTGAAATCTATTTCCATACCTTGTCAATCTGTTATTGGTACTGAAACGTTTGTCATCAGGAAGTGAATTCAAGCCTGGGCATCAACTGTGCAGGGCTTCAAAAAGGGTTATGAGTTTTACATATGTTTGATTATGGCTATTAGTAACTGCTTGTTTACATTTCAGCCTAAAAAATTAAAAGACAATTAACTGTGCTTCATATAGAAATAAATGTACAGGTGCTCGTCCTATAATTAGAATATCATGAAAAAGTTTGTTTCAGTAATTTCATAAAAAAAGTGAAACTTGTATAATGTAGACTTTCATTCCTCATAAACTGACATATTTAAATGTTTATTTCTTTTTATTATAACTGACAACTAATGAAAATCCCAGAAAATTAGAATATTACTAAAGACTGATAGAAAAAAAGATTTCTAGAAATGTTGGCCAACTGAAAAGTATGAACATGAAAAGTATGAGCATGTACAGCACTCAGTACTTAGTTGGGGCTCCTTTTGCCTGAATTACTGCAGCAGTGCGGCGTGGCATGGAGTCCATCAGTCTGTGGCACTGCTCAGGTGTTATGAGAGCCCAGGTTGCTCTGATAGTAGCCTTCAGCTCTTCTGCATTGTTGGGTCTGGTGTATCACATCTTCCTCTTCAGAATACCACATATATTTTCTAAGAGCTTAAGGTCAGGCTAGTTTGCTGGCCAATTAAGAACAGGGATACCATGGTCCTTAAACCAGGTACTGGTAGCTTTTGCACTGTGTGCAGGTGCCAAGTCCTGTTAGAAAATGAAACCTGCATCTCCATAAAGTTGGTCAGCAGCAGGAAGCATGAAGTGCTCTAAAACCTCCTGGTAGACGCTGCGTTGACCGTGGACCTAAGAAAACACAGTGGACCAACACCAGTAGATGGCATGGCACCCAAACCATCACTGACTGGAAACCTCAAGCAACGTGGATTCTGTGCCTCTCCTCTCTTCCTCCAGACTCTGGGACCTTGATTTCCAAAGGACATGCTAAATTGACTTTAATCAGAGAACATAACTTTGGAGCATTCAGCAGCAGTCCAGTCCTTTTTGTCTTTAGTCCAGGTGAGACGCTTCTGACGTTGTCTCTTGTTCAAGAGTGGCTTGACACAAGGAGTGCGACAGCCCTCACACACAACCCTAGAGATGGTTGTGTGTGAAAATCCCAGTAGATCAGCAGTTTCTGAAATACTCAGACCAACAACCATAACACGTTCAAAGTCCCTTAAATCTTCTTTGTTTCTCGTTTTGATACTCCGTTTGAATTTAAGCAAGTCACTGAGTTGCTGTCATGTGATTCTCTGCAACACGTGTACCTAATAAAGTGGCCACATGTGTTCTCCATAAAAACAAGAAAATAGTAAAATGAACAAAAGTGTGTATAAAAGGAATATAATGGGTGTAAGAGCATACAGCTACAGTATGGCAGCAGCTTTTTGATGCTAAAAGCTAACAGCAGTTGACTAACAAGCATGCTTATTTTCGACGGGTAAAAGGTGCGGTTGAAGCGTATTTATTTCCTTAGTGAGGTTCTTTCCAGAGGGAAATGACCTTAAAATCATTTAAATAATGATAGGAACAGTAAAGTGACAATAAACAAAAAAGTCTTCCATAAAAAAGGACTTTACGATGTGCATAAACAAAAAAGAAAATAACACGGCTATCACTAAAGTTCTGCCACTATCTCAGATAAACAAATATTTATAAATGATTCAGATTTACAGTTTACAAAAATGCAATACTATTTTCAGTTGGTTGCAGTCTTTTAAAGGTGCAAAAATGTTAACATTAACCCTATTGTGCTACATATCTGTAGCCTGTTGATCTGAAGTTGTCAAGTCATTCATTAGACTTTTCTCTGATCTTGATATTGAATTACTCCATCTTCTAAATACTGTTGCATGACTTCCAGCAATAAGGTGTTTGTATCATCCAAGTGAGCTCAGTGTGACAGGCTGAATGAGGCAGTAGCACAGGGTCACGATGTCCTCTGCTAATAAACTTAAGAGCATTAACTCTTTTTAACTTACACAATCTACATTAGAGCTGTCTCAAACCATTAATCAGGGGTGGATAGTGTAGACACAACTTCCCCTCACATTACATGTCACTTTTACTCTTAAGAATGTGCCTCACACAGAAAACTCATGTCAAGCCTTTTGTTCTGCTGTGAACTTTGCACCAGAAACCACAACAACAGTCTGAACTGGACTAATATTTCCAGTTTTATTTAGAGAACACCTTTTCTTGAATACATTTTCACTACTACTCTGTAGAATATAAATACAGAAATATGTACAGTGCCTTAAAAACATCCTTCATCGAAAAATATATTTTATATATGTGATATGGATTTGTACAGTGTACTGTAGGAGTATGCCTGCATCTAACTATACAGCCCATCCTTCTGCTAATGCAAAGTGTATGATTCAGATAAAAACTAGATTCATCCTCAATGCAATCTAACCACTTTACAGTAATCAGTGTGCCATGATAAACAGAACAACAGCAGCTGAAGTAATATAAATCATTTTTGTTCTATAATCTCACGGCTTTTCTGTACATTCATTGCTGAATAAACTTGTAGTAATCAGGTTGGTTTAACATGACAGAGTTCATGCATCATAGGTGTGTATGTTACAGGATGTGCTTACAAGTAATTCCACATTTTATTAGAATATATTTTTCTGTTCAGTTTATGTGTATGGTGCAGTTGTGATCACCGGTCCAGCCAGCTTATTGAAGGGTAGCGCTCATTCAGTGTCTTGCGCAGCTGAGCACTTTGTGTCTTATCCCTGGTTTCCACCACACACTCCACCTGTCAACATAAATACAGTTAGCACCCTTACATCACACAGACGTTAAGATTAGAGCCGTGAGCAGGTTGCTGGTTTATATACAAGACTTTTCACCTTTTGACACAACAAGTAATTAAACACCACAGTGACTGTAGGCTGCACAGGTAATGATAAAGAGCTCAGACTATTCTGCTTGTTCCAAGTGAGAATACCAAGCAAATCTGTTATTAAGATTAGACAAGTCACCAACTGAGTAAATTCTTTTGAATTATTTAACAAAGACAAAATAGTGGCCCATGTTTAAAAGTAACTGAGAGTCATTTATTCTACAAACTAAGGCAGTTATACAACAATACTGAAGTCTGACTCTTGTTACGCTTGGGAGTAACACTGCAAACACAAATTTCCAATTTTAATCCTCATTTAAAGTTACGGTGTAGATTAAGGATTATCCATTGACGAAAATACAACATAGTTATTAGTCTTATGAGTAGTATGTTTCTGTCCTTTAATATGGCCCTTAATGGCACCCTGTAAAGTACTGCAGCTACAAACACCAGGATGGAAATACAATCAGAGCAGACATCAGTTTTCAAGATGTCATATTCCAGTGTTTCCTTCAAGAAACTACAAAATCCAAAAATCTGGTTTATAATAACAATATCAAAAGAAAAGTAAGTGGAAAAAAAAAGCTAGATAAAGCTTTTGTCAATTCCTGCTTTGCTTTTAGGCAAACAGGTTACGCAATAATGTCAGTTAGACAATTAAACTGCAGTATGATTATCCTCCTCAGTTACTAACAAGACCTCTTGGGTATACCACTACAAGTATGTTATCAGTTTTGTAATTTTAAATCTAATTTCTATATCTGACAATGACTTTAGTTGTTAATATCACAAAAAGATCATGGCTAGGACTAAAATACATTCTTTTTACTATGCAAGCGTCATGCTAATGGATTTGCTGGTTGCTTTGGTTACATGTAAAATGAACAAAAGGAAATTAAATACTAAATATTTATCTCAGAGGGAAATTGTAAAATTTAAGTAACAAAAATAAAACGTGATAATGAAACTTTGTTACTTCTGTCTGTCTGGATATAATCAAAAACTTCACTTAGGACTAGAAAATGTTCACGGTTTTAAATTTCATCATGGGAACATACTGGGAAAAGTTTTGAAAATACTTGAGAATCAGCCAGTTTTCCGCACTTTGGAATGAACAATTTATATCAAAAGAAGATGTAGGACCTCCTTCTAGCCATGTGGTGCCTCCATGATACTGCAGCAGCCAAACAGGTAAAAGATTCATGTTTGGAAGGCAAAGGCGTGGGGGATTCACGTTGTTGTAATTAGCTATTTATGCCACTAGATGTCACTATAACCCTCCGATACTGAATACTCATAAGTTTCTGATAAATTAGGAGCAACCACATTTACACAAACTGACAAACCTTAAACCTTTCACCTTCGATTAATTATAACTGATCAATTAAGTGTAAGTGAAGGATCTAATGAGAATTTATTTTTTGGAAAGTAGCACCAGGCCTTCTTGCAATGTAAATACAACACAAAGCCCTACATTAACTACACTTCTTTGTACATTTTTGTGAGGTTTAAAATTCTCTCCTATGCCCTGCCAACCCCAACTGTTCTTAGGTAATGATGGAAATGATGAGCGGATTGAAAAAGAGAGATTAGTCGCCTACCTTTGCCTTGAAGAGGTCTGACTTGTCACTGTGTCTGCGATGGCACACATCCAACAACCTGGATGGAAGAAGAAAAGAGGTAGGAGAGAATTCAAGGAAACACCAGGTAACAAACATAAAACAGATTAAAGCAGCAGAAGCCGTCTCTACCTGACATCCTCCCTGGAAAGTACATCCAGTAGTTTGGCCATGTCTCCTGGCCACTCTCCCAGCTCCACCGAGAACTTACTGACCCTATCGTCCAGTACCAAAGCCCGGTCCACACACTGCCTCACCAGCTCTGGCTCCATGTTGGCACTGCTCACCACAACAACAACCCTACAGCAGAAAGATAGGGAGGCCAGTTTTAGCTATGACCAAATGGATTAGCACTGCTCACGCTGTTATACTGCCAGGATGCCATCTTTAAGAACACCGGTTCACCTCTTGGAGTTTGGACTATATTTGAAATAAAAGTTGTTGTTGTTGTTGTTTTTTTAGTATGATTAAGTAATAACTTGTAATACAACTCCTGCTGAGGGTTTAAGGCAGTCATTACAATATAGATGACCCACCTTTTTCCTCTCAGTTCTTGTAGTTGCCCAGCCAAGATGGCAGCCAGTCCCATGGCTCCTTCTGTGTCCACTGTGGAGCGTTCAAACTCCTGAAACCTCAGCATCGCCACCAGAGAGTCTTCCTCTCTTAGAAGGGAAATAAAATTAAAAAAGATGTTAATATTTGAATTAACAGAACAAATTAACACACAAAACTACATTTCTTTCAGTGTCCATGAAGACATCATTATTTTAACTGTACAACAAGCACATGGCCATGAAACTGGAGATGCTGTACCTGACAGATATGACTTTATCTACCAGCTTCTTTGCCAGCTGGAAGGTGTTTGCACCAAGGGAGCGCTCCATAAGATCTGACAAGAAATCAGAAAGGAGATTATCATATATTCATTAACTGCAGGAGGAAAAACTCGAATAGAGCTTCACATATTCAGTAAGATAAGATTAGATGAGCTCACCTCCATAAAGTTTCTTGTTAGGGTTGCTGTGCAAGTCTTTGATTGGACTGTCTGTTTTCAGAGACTGTCGCAGCAGAGGGAAACCTTCTGGTTCGATACCCTGTTGGAGAAAGTCTGTCAGTTATTATTCTGCTGTATTAATGATGATGCATCATCATGTATATGACCCACTAGAAATGTGTGGTAGTGTATTTATCTGCAGAGACATCCCACTCTAATTATATTGTTTGTCTTGATTCTTTTTATTTTGCTGTGCGCGTTGGATGTTTTGTGGCTGCAGCCTTTGAGCAGATGGTAAGTGGGCACCAACCAATGAGAGCATAAATATGGGAAGTTAATTGAATTATATCAGGTAGTTAAAAACGTTGCTTTAATATACAAGTTAGGCTTAATCTAACAAATTACACTTGATATTTTAACTAGAGAAGCAAAAAAAGACCAAAATTCCCTGTTCACTCCACCAGTGGGAAGCATTCATGGAGGGATCCTAACTGGTATGGAATAACTGGATAATAAAGAGCTGACACTGAATGACTCTTTAATGATAATAGAGCTGTCTATGGTAATTTAAACACCATTAAATAGGTTCTGTATTGCATTAGATATTATTCACTGTTAGGCTAAACTTAGCAGTGCATAATAGCTTCCCAGCATATTTCCTATGCTGATAGAGAAATAAGGGAAGCAGTTCAAATATATTCATCTTTATAAGGAGAATGAAAAACAGTTTATAGAGAAATGTGGGATGTGAGTGGTAATGTCACCTTTACTATAAAACTATAATAAAAGTAAGAGGTTAAAAATATTAATCTAATACAGTATATAATACAGTATATACAGGTATTATCATTCTTAAGATGAAAAAACAAGTTTCAAGGTACTTACTATGACAAGAATCTGAGGGTTGAGGTGTTTGATGGCTGCAGCAGTCCCACCCAGAAGTCCGTACTGTCCTGCTGCAGGAACAATAACTGCATCCACTTTGGACACCTGCTCAAAGATCTCCATGCCCACAGTGCCCAGTCCTGCCAGGTACACTGCATTTTCATCCCTGCCAGTCAACAAAGAAAGAAATAGCCAACTTGTTTCAACAGAAGACAGAAGGATTGCACCCGATACCGTTACTGCTCCACTATAACCAAACTCAAGATGAACACAGATACTGACTCTTCCAGGTAGAGGTATCCATTCTCTTTGGCCAGATGGCGGGCGTGGTTCTGGGAGTCGTGGGTGGTGCTGCCGTAGGAGATGACCATGGCACCGTAGTCCCTGTAGATCCGAAGCCGGGGTGAGGAGCAGGACGATGGCATGATGACAAATACAGGAATCTTCAGCTCCACTGCGTGATGAGCCATGGCCATGGAGAAGTTACAGTCAGTGGCCACAATCACACCCTTCCTCTGCTGCTCCTGGTTGGATACAAACTCATGCTAGTCACATTCAGTCAGTCTGTTTACACACTTCTGTGTGAAGTTGCTCAGCACCTTTTCCCTTAAGCCATGACCCATACAATGTCAACCTTAAAATTTATAAGAAGCTCTTATAGATGGTTGTGTGTGATCTGGTAGAAATTGGTTTCACTTCCTCATGAATGTGTGGTAAACTCATGTAAATGGATGCTGATCAAACAGTTTGACTATTTTTAGGACAACAGATCAGTCAGTGCATCTGCATTAACACTAAAAGCAGCTCAAGCTAGACTGGCTGAGAGGGTATATCACCCTACCTGTCAGCCTCTTTCCAGGTAGTTTTACCTGTGTGAGGGAGGTGAGCAGGTACAGCACTCCTCTCTCCTTCACCGAGCCCGTGTAGTGCAGGTGCTCCTTCTTCAGGTAGATATCCATCCCGTACTGTTTGGACAGTCTAGAGTACTGCACACATTTTTTTAAAAAGGCATTCAAATTCACTTTATCTGTTCAGTTAATTTAGGAAACTCAGGTTGTTTTAGCACAGATTATCTTCTGTAGAGATAAAAAAATAAGTTCATTCTTCTCAGTTTACATAAAAACTTACGTAATTTAATGAAACCTGCATTAAAATTAAGTTAGGAAACATACACAAGGACAAGATAGATAGCATTGCTTAATATTGATCTTTTGAATTGTTCTCATAGTTGTAAACTGTCCATCTGCCTGCTCCATATTTCTTTTGTCTTGAGACAGAAGTGATGTTTGGCCCCTCAGCAGAGGTCAGGGGTCACCCATCTCTCACTCGTACCGAATGTAGCAGACTGTATAAATTCATGTGGAAAAACATACCGTGCAAGGTGTCTTCTGTATCCCTGACTGGATCCTGAAGGCTGCAGCACTGATGTCCTCAAAGCGGAGGTACTGAGCTGGAGGTCTGGGGACCATTCTGAACTCACTGAGTCTTCTGGTTTTTGGGGGATCCATGAGCTTGATCTCAGGACCTCCCACCACTTTAGTTTCATGGACCTTCACGTCCCCATTGAAAAGCTCCTCCTCACCAAAGTCTTTCAGACGCTCCGGTTCGATGAGGGTAGATCTACGGCCTGCAGTGCCATTACTGAAAGAGCCACATTTGTAAGGGCCGCCAGGCTGATTAGGGCCTAGACGCAATTCCTCCCTGAGAAGGAAAACAAAGGACAAACATTGACCATTTTTTTGGAAACCGATTCTACGCTTGAGAGACCTGACTAGTGGAAGACCTGACTACGTTTTTTTATCCTGTTAACAGGGAAAACATGGCAAAATAAAGTTTGAAATCATTCAAATCAGTTCATACTTAAAGCTGAATTAGCACTTTTAATTTCAGACAAATTTATTAAACAAGGAGCTTTGCGGAGTCTTGATCAGTTAATGTTGCAGACAGGAAACTCCAGAACTCCACAAGTCTGCCTCGATCCTGGCCTAGTTTTGAGCTTTAAGTTTTCCACACTTACCTACCAGGTAAGAGACTTCTGTTTGGTTTTAAGTCAATTTAAGTGGAAAACAAGAGCAAAAATCTAGTATCATAGTAGAACAACATACAAGAGCATGTAAAGAATAAATAAACACTTCTTACTTATAGACTGAACCTGCAAACTTATGCTCTCTTTTGGTCAAACTAAGGTGAAATATAGATTTAAAGCAGAGTTTATGATTCTTTTCCTACACAACGTTTTGTGTTTGTTTACTTTCAGGAAATCAGGAAAACATTTTTAGTAGAAACTTTGTGCGTCCTGTTACTTTGCAAACTAACCTCACATTTTGATGATGCAGAACAGTTCTATTAACATTCCAGACGGGGTGTACAAACATTTTTAAAGTGACACTTTCAGCGTTTTCGCATTTGAAATCAAACACACCTTGACAGAAACCACAAACACCCTCCCCTTCATTCTTCAGACTGAGATGAATCGATTCACCTTTCATGTCAACTCAGCTTCCACTTTCTGTGACTGATTACATCAATAAGTCAACTTATGATTTATTGGGTAGTTGGGCTCCTCTTTTTGTGGGGACACACTAACTAAGTGGCAATTTAGGACTGAACGCAGGACAGTTTGATTTATTACAGCTCAGTAAATGGACAATGGATGGTACAATTAATTTAAATAGTTCAATTTCTGTCCAGATTGACTCTCGTTTCTCAAATGACACTATGCAAAACTGGATCGGACTCTTGTGGAGTAATTCATGAGAACCAGGCCCTCTACACACCGAAGACAAATAACAGGATTATCTTACGTATTGGAGATAAGTCATGACTTACTTACTATAGCATATCCAAATGGTTGGAATATAAATTTAGTATGGATGCCCACTGGAGCCATGCCACTTATGTTCAGATTTACAGTCTAACAAGGGATTTGCTTGAGTTGGAAGAGAATCTACAAATTAGAGCTTTGCTGAGCATGCAGTGTGCTAAAATCATGTCAAATAGCCACCAGATGGCACTGCTTCCCCAAACAAATGGTCTGAATGGCTCTGCAGACCCCTTCCTTCTCTATTTATACCTCATTGATCTGTTATAAACAATACTGTGACCTTTCACCTGTTCTCCGGGGTCCATTACTGCTCTGTGCTCTACTCCATTATTTTTAGTTCTGGACAGACTACTTCACACGTATGTAAATAAGAAAAGTCCAAGGTTGCATCTGTGATTAGGGTGCTTTGGCTTGTAGGTAGGGTTAAAAAAGACAGCATCAAAGGGGGAAATCAGAGCAACATGGCAACCTTAATGAGTCATCAAAGGAAAAGATGAAGAGCTGAAATGGTGAATGATGGCTTTTATCTTAAAATGGCACAAAAAAAGCCAAAAGTGAGGACAAAGCAAAAGGTAAAGGAGTAGTTTAATCCAGCAGGCTTATGTAGCGTCTTAAAGTTCTTTTAAGGATAAAACACCCTCACAGGTTGCTGTGCTGCTTCCTCTTCCTGCTGGAAAAGTACACTTGGGAAAAGAAAATGCTTCTTTACACAAGACCCTGATCACTGATGCTGCTTCGCTGCAAGGTGGTTCCTTTCAGGAACAGTTTCCTTACGTTCTATGGCTGCTTTGTTTCAGCTCCCCGCAGATATAGGAAAATAAATTATGAGATTCATTCATTAAATCCAGAAAGCTCAATGAAAGCAGAGACAAAGAGATATAACATTAAACCCTTAATTCTACTGCTTCGTTTTAAGTTCTTACTCTAAGTATGTCAAAACTAACTGGAAACAAGGAGGGGGATAAATAAGAAGGGACAAGTGAGCAGTAATGGACTTGGAGGTTAGAAAGTACTCATCCTTCAAGAAGCTGAAGCTAAGGAAGATGGAGAGATGATGAGGAGATGGAAGAGGATAAGGCCATTTTTTCAGGGTACATGGATGGAGCTGAAATTAGTTTTAAGGGAAAATATTTAAGGAGAAAAATAAGTGCTAGAAGAGAGTTTACTGGACCTTGATTTTGGAACAGCAAAAGTCAAATATGGGCATGGAGTATTGATGGTTGGTTTTGTGTAATTCTTCTAAGGACCGACAAATAGGGGAGGAGATTTGGAGTGTGACTGTACAGGCAGAACTGAGAAGGATGCAGAGAAGGACAAGGTTAAGCTATAAAAATGATGCTGTGGTAGAAGGAGCTACCTCTGAATTCTAGGGCAAATGTGATGCTACAAGGTTGATCTAAGTTGGGAAGAGGTCTGGAGTTTCCTGGGCACTACATGCTGGTTTTCCCACCTCTCCCAGAAGGGGTCATTCTCCTCGCTGACTTTAATTGCAGGCCTCGGTGAGAACAAACGCTCAAGCCGCTCGCTCAAGTAACTTGAGTAGAATAACTGGGCAGCAAAGTTCATCCTGGTCAACTTTCCACCTGCAACACAAAGACTGACAAAAGCTGAATCCCTCTTCTGCTCCGGTTGGGTTGTGTCCGAGGGATAGGAGGACACTGACCGTCGCTGCTCCTACGGTATAACGTCCCTTGCTCCAGATCCCTCCCTCTTTTGCTACCCAAGAGTTACTTAAGAAGGGATTACCCATGAACACATGCATGGTGGTTGTGGAGTGTCCCTCCTGTGGTCTGTCCCCTCCCAGGCTCTATTCCTGGGCCCAGACCCGGATTACCTTCCCCTTCTGTGACGTGGCGCTAATCAGACGGTCTAAGTAGATAGATGCAGAATTAGAGTTTATCTGGGGAGCAGTGATCTGGAAGCTCAGCCACACAGAGGAGACAACTATGGACGTTGGATCAGAAGTGAAGGATTGTGGGGTGGGAGGGAAATAAAGTAGGTTTGTGCTCAGAACTTTTCCTGATTTAATTTCTATGTCACTGAAATCTGTAAGAAAAAAGATCCACAAGCAGCACTTTATCTTCTTTTTCTTTTAAAAGATGCATTTCCATTCAGCTGCCTCCAAGAAATACGTAGGCAGCGGCAGACAGCAGTCAGTGCTTATATCAGTGAAGAACAGCCAGAGAGACTGGCGTCCCTGGGTTAATTTTAGCAAAACAAACAGTCTATCACATTAACTGCAGAAAGAAACAGGTTGACAGCCAGTCAAGAGAGACTTAACTGAAAATGGTGAAGCCCTAAATTGGCTACAGCCAAAACTAAGTAGGCTCATCAGAGCTAAGCAAGATCTACACTGGACCCACGTGTTCCTCAAATTTGACCTTCGCAGCTTCAATTATGCCAGCATTTAATGGAAAGACTTCCTGGAGGAATACATGTTTGCCCCATTGACTGTAAGGATGAGCTGGAGTGGGTTGGTATAGTGTAGAGTCGAGTAAAGTTTCACAAAGAGATAAGCTCATTTTCAGAGGCGTTCTTGTGTTTGTCTAACTCTTAAATGTCCTGCAAACTGGTCACAATTAGATAATGTTATCAGATTAAAATGGTCTCTTCTTAATGTGTTGGTTGTTTGCTTTGTTGGTATGATGACCAAACACTTCACACTGGAAATTAAATAATTTATTTTTCTCTTTAAGCTGTAATGGACACCACCATCTTATCTATGGCTGGGCAATATGCTTTAGATTAAATCTCAATTTACACATTTGCTTTCTATATTTTTATACACACGCACACACACACACACACACACACACACACACACATATATATATATATATATATATATCCTGCCTTGAACCCGTTCAGACCTCATGTGATCCATCACTGGTGCAACTTGCATCAGCATTTTCAAAACACAATACATTTATATGTCTTGATGAAAACACATTTACAAAAACTACAAAAAAAAGATGAAAGCTTAACCTGTCAGATGCTTTATGTTCTATTTTATATTTATTTTAGACAATGAGGACTGCTAATATTAAATTTCTGAAAATTTAAAGGTGACCAATGACCACTAGAAGATCTCTGTCCCTGCTTCTAGGAAATCAAGACAGCTAAACCACCACGTGATAAAGCAACCCCTGGAACATAGGAGTAAATCCAAAGACAAAGAAGCTATGGACCGCAACAAAGACTAAGCACAGGTCATATTATGGAGGGTACCTGTGAAAAGATTAATACCACAGTCTCTAATTTCAAGTATATTATTATTTTTCTGATGTGTTAGTGTAACATCTTTATGCAATATCTTCAATTCACTTTGTGTAACAGTGAAAGGGTTTGAGTTCAGACTGAATGCTAGTAAATGGACTTCAACAGTAACTGCGTCATAGATGACACACTCTTATTAATCAAGAATGCCAAAGTATTTTTTTTTTTCTTTTTTTCAAGCTGGTGGTAGACTTTGTAAGTAGAGAAAATCCACAATAGGATTAGGAGAACAAAGTCAAGGGAAATCAAAGGTCAACAAAAGACTTCAAATGCCCCATCACACATATCATTCAGATTAGATTTAGCGGCTTGAAAAAAGTGGCAGAAAAGCAGCATTTGCTGGGGGGCAAAGTGGGGACACAGGGCTCAGACAAAAAGGCTTAATGAGGTCCATGTTGAGTTTACCCAGAGCCTGGACAAAATGAGCACTTAGAGTGTTCCTTTCATCTTCCTGTGCCTTTGGTGACATCTGGTCATCATAACCACTGACAGGCGTTAGACTGAACATAAAAAAGAGACATACGGATAGCAGGAAGAGGAGCGGAGGACAGAAATAGATGGTGAGAAGGTGACCCTGCCCCCAGCAGTCTGTTACACCACAGATCAGCATGACGCTGGTCACTGGATGCCATGATCCTCCAGGGTTTTGTTCTTCTTGATGCTTTGTTCCTTACTTTTTGTCTTGAGCCATCAATGAGAACCTGACTGAAGGAAACTGAATTTCAACACATTAGAAAAAAAAAATTAAAAAGTGTTAGATGCCTTAAAAACACAAAGTTGGGCAAGAGATAAAAACGGTAAAGGTTTATGAAATACACAATTTACACCTTTCTGGAAGATTCTACAAGAATGTGATAAGTGAGGGTGTCAGGATTAGATATAAAAGTGGCATCCACCTCAGACTTCACCAAAAAGTAAAAAAAAGAAAAGAAAAAAATTCTCAATGTAACTTCTGAAGTGCTGAATACAGCTAAAAGATTCAATGTGTCTGAAGAAATATCCCCATTTAAAAGCCAGGGACAGAAACCACTACTGATGCACATGAATTTTGAGTCTTCAGGCAGCACAGCATGAGAAGCCATCATGTCACAGTGATCACTACGGCCTCATGAGCTCGAGAATAACTCAGAAAACCCTTTTCACTCAACACAGTCTGCTGCATGTAAACATTTAACTTGAACTATTTTACTCAAGACAAAGCCAAACATCATCTCAGGCACAAACTCGTCTCAGATGGACAGAAAGACGACACACATGTTCTGTGTTCAGATGAGTCAACATTAAACCTGGACTGTCAAGCTCTGTTTACAAAACATGACAAACAACATAATCATGAAAATGGTGCAAACAGGAATTTTAAATGAACATATGCTACAGCCTGTTATGTTCATTCTGCACTTTTAAGATCTGCCTGGCTTCATAGACATAAGCTTGACTGGCTTTCCTCCAAAGCTGCAAAAACCTCTTTTAGCTAGTTCCCAAATTATCAAAAAGTCTAATTAAAAGATAAAGTGATGCAACAAAGTGTTGAAGTGTGGTTTTAGCACAGCATTGATAACAAACACAGAGAAACAGCCACATGTGAGTTATAGCATTTAGCATTTCCTCGGCGTGACCTTGGCCTGTATCTCTGCTTTTTATCTGTTTATAAACAGAAGTGCTTCCTGACTCTCCTCTCTCATCTCCCCACTGATCCCTTCACTCGCTTTTCCCCCAGTTTTGTTTTCCACTGCTTAAACTGTAGATCTGCTTAAGCGGCCAGACAAGGGAGCAGCGCAGGAGGCTGAAGGCAGTCTGGCTTAATGAAGATAACCATGTTTACTACGTAACAGTCTTGGCTTGTCTGTGTGTGGGGAGCAGCATGAGTTACGGACCAGAGCGAGTAAGGGAGGTCAGTTTAGTGGGAGTAACAGGAAGTAATGAATGCGATAATATGTAAAGGGCACTTTCTGATGGGGAATTGATTTTGGTTTCTCTGACTTTCTGCTGGACATAAATATTGCCTGATATTTTCAGGAAGAACTTGGCATTTGTCCATGTTTATATATTTTTAATGGGAAGCAGGTCCAGTAATGCAACAAAAGTAAAATCCTAATTCTGAAAAAACACGTGACTCTGTGTAATAATGGAAATAAAAATAGAATACAATGATTTGCAAATCTCATTAACCCATATTTTATTCCAAGTAGAACAAAAACTGCATATCAGATGCTGGAACTGAGACATTTTACTAATTTGTGAAACATAATAGCTCACGTTGAATTTGATGGCAGCAACACATCTGTAAAAAGATGGAACACCATTGTGTAGCATCACCTCTTCTTTTAACAACGTCTGTAAACGTCTGGGAAGCCAAATGTTTCTATTAGTGAAAGGTCCGGACGGCAGGCAGGCCAGTTCAGCATCCGGACTCTTCTCCTGTGAAGCCATGCTGCTGTGATGGATGCAGGATGTGGTTCAGCATCATCTTGCTGAAATCTGCAAGGCCTTCCCTGAAAGAGACGTTGTCTGGATGGGAGCAGATGTTGCTCTAAAACCTCCATGTACTTTTCAGCATTAATGGAGCTTCACAGATGTGGAAGCTGCCCACGCCATAGGCACTAATGCAGCCCCATCCCATCAGAGATGCAGCTTTTCACCTTTCTACTGATAACAAGCTGAATGCTCCCTCTCCTCTTTAGTCTGCTGAATCATGTTTTCCAAAGAGAATTTCAAATTTTGAACCATCTGACCTTGGAACAGTTTTCCACTTTTCCTCAGACCATTTTAAATGAGCTTCGTCCAGAGAAGACGGCGGTATTTTTGGATCCTGTCCACAAATGGCTTCTTCTTTGCATGATAGAGCTTTAACCTGAATTTGTGGATTTCAGGTTGAACTGTGTTGACAGACAGTGAATTCTGGAAGTCTTTCTGAGTCCATGCAGTGGTTTCCAGTAGAGAATCCAGGATCCTGATCTGACCTTTAGCCTCGGCCTATGTACACAAGGATTCCTTCTAATTCTCTGAATCTTTTGCTGATATTACACACTGTAAATGATAGGATCTTCAAAATCTTGTCAAATATACATTAACACATTTTGTCTGAAAATTTTATGGATACAGTTTGTCTCATATTGTAAACCTCTGTCAACCTTTACATCTAAGAGACTCTGCCTTTCTGAAATGCTCTTTTTATTTTATTCCTTTTTATTCTTTTTATTTTAGAGATGTGTTCAACAACATCTGATATGTTGTTGATGTTTTCTTGGGGAAAAAATATGGGTTTATGAGATATAAAAATAATTGCTTTTCCATCTTTTTGGAATTGGGGTTGTAAATAAAACATTTTTCTTCAATCTTATTATGAGCATGGATAGAAATACGTACTGGCAGCATAAAAGTCTTTACCTGACACAAAACAACAAGGAGGCAAAAACGTCTCTTTACAACAAGTATGCATGCTTTAGTAAAATTTAATTTCTGCTGGTTTTAATTGCCAGGAACAAAAAACAAACATCAGCCAGAGAGTCTTTTCTTCACAAGCCATCCAGTGTCAGCTGAACTGAAATGAGAAATGAGTCCCCTCCCTCGCACATCGCTCCCGCCCCTTCCCAGATACAGAGCTTTTTGTCCCACATTTATTGTTTTCATTAGGAAACTGGGTGCAACCAATTCAAGGAGGGAAGGATTACACACTGAACACACACAGAAAAAGAGTTTTGGATGAGAAGAAACGGCAAACTCTTCTCTTTTTCTCTTTTTCGTCTGGTTTAAAATAAAAAGAGGACCCCAGAAGTCTTTTTTTCAGTTTTTTTCTCCACACCTCTTCGGGTTTCACTCTTCATCATGACCCATCCCACCAGATCTGCGATTGGACTCCTCCTCATCGTCATTGGATACACAGCAGCAGGTAAGGGATGGAGTTGGGCTACAGGTCAGACAGGTAGAAGCTGAGAAGACACAGATGGAGAGGAAGCCGAGCTGATCCGTGTTCAGGGTGTTACCAGAGGAGGATTCACGGATCAGAGCAGCGCAGATACTTTTTATATTAAATCACAATGACTCTGTGTTTGTGCCATAAATAACAAAGGCATTTCACTGATGTGTTTAAGTGTGTATAGACTGTGACCAAGCTGTGTGTGTGTTCAGGGCTTTGCCAACACATCTGCTTCTAATCTAGCAGCAGCTCAGGCTACATTTAGTCTAACATACTCTCAGTATAGCTTCTGACATCCGTACATCTATTGTGTTGTTATAATTTAGTGGAAAATTCACAAAAATGTGGGCCAATCCTCCAGAGGCAGAGGCCTCAAGTGTGAATTACACTGACTTCATCCTGCAAGAATGGCCAACTGACGAAGCACACAAAGCAAGCACACGTTAACTTACAAACACATCCTTGGTACAATTTTTAAAAGTCTTTATTTCACTCAGGGAGGATAAATATGTCATTTATGTTTGAAACATTTAAGTAAAATTTAAAACTAAAAGACACAAATTAGAAGAAAAGAAGTTGAGTTTTTAATAGTGAGTGGAATTTATATGAGTGTTTTGTTGAGGCTGAAGCACATGAGAGAGTTCAAGTTAAAAAAGGTACCAGTTTGTATCCCTGTTTCATCCTATCCAGAGTAGTATGGAGACTGGAGCTGATCCCCACTGTGAACGGGGTACTCTGTGGACGAGTCACAGGGTCTAAAAATAATC
Source organism: Melanotaenia boesemani (assembly GCF_017639745.1). NCBI lineage: Eukaryota > Metazoa > Chordata > Actinopteri > Atheriniformes > Melanotaeniidae > Melanotaenia > Melanotaenia boesemani. The sequence goes on from NC_055697.1 coordinate 7,048,086, forward strand.
CACTGACCTGTATTTATGCATGTAATTATATGCAAAATTGGGGGTTTGATCATGATACCATATATCAAATTAATAAATAATGATTCAACATTTATATATAAGATCACAATAAGATGCCAATTTGATTCCATTCAGGAACCAGCAATCAATTTAACACAATCACTTTCATTTATATCAAATTATTAATTACACCCCTGGAGAATACTCCACAAGCCACAAGGAATCTTCTTGTGAATCAACGGAGCTAACCACCTCAACGCCGTGCCGCTCAGCTTCAGTATCAGCTCATCAAGTGGTTGAAGTGCCAGCTGACGTGTGAGAAATGAAAGCAGCTTTGAGCTGAGATTTGAGCTGAGCTGTGAGCTGCTGAAGAGTTTTTGACTGCTGACTGCAGCTGAAACTGTCTGTCTTGTTGCCAGATTAATCAAAATGTATTTCTCAGCTGATTTTGTGACTGTAGAAAGCAGCGAGGTGAAAGTTGGAAAAGTAAACGATGTAAAAGATCCAGATGTCAGGTGATGTATAAGTTCTGCAAACAGTCAGCTGAAGCCATGAAAGTAGCACGAGCCTGTGTTGGTAAGTGTTTTCTATCAGTGTGTATGAAGCTCTAAGCTGCACCAGTTTTCAGTTTTGCACATGAATTACATCCTTGTAGTGAATCAGGTCAGAGTTTATGTGATTTCTCGACCACCTGCAACAGTTTTGGGCTCACGTGAGCAGCACAAAGTTAACGTTGTTTGGTAACACAGACTCGTGGTAACACATCCTGGCCCTTCAGGGACATTAAACACATGTGCACTTTATAGCACACAGCTCTGTTAGACTCGCTGGGTGAGAGCTTTGTCACCAACGTCAGCAACTCTCTCTCTGCAGGAAACTTTAGCATCCTGAAAAGCAGGCAGCAGTTTGCACACACTGACACTGAGATGAGATCACAGCTGTGGTTTGGATGGATTTAAGAATCCCCCCTACACGACCACTCCTTTTATTTTTCCTTGTTGATGAGGAAACCAGCAGCACATTCTGTCACAGAGAAATGAACAGATTGCTCTTGAGAACCAATAAACCCCAACATTTACACAAATGAACATCCTGTTTTTAAGTCTAGACCCAGTGCAGACTACTGATAAACCATCCGTCACTGTCAAATCAGCCCAGGCAGGATTTGCCAAGTTGTCATATGCCTGAATGAAATCAACACACCCCCGTCTGTGGGGCGCACACAGAGGCAAACATCTGCTCCATCCACTCCCCCAGAAAATCGCTGGTTCTTGGCCCGCTTCCTGCATGTTCTGAACTTGGCATCCCTCTGGCCGACAAAATGGAGCCTGTAAAATGTTTTCAAAGGATATCATAGTAAAATCAAGGCAGCTCGCTGCTGCAGCACATTGTTCAGAATGAGATAGTCATATAATTATTGAAAAAGGTTTCAGGGGTCTGTGGTGGACCGAACGACTTGTTAGGACAGTTATTGTTGTAAGTGCAGCATCAGCAGAAAAATGATTATAGGATCTAATGTTTTTGTTTAACATTAGATGTGAATATGTTCAAATAAAAAGTAAGATACCAGCAGCTACAAAGCTACAAAGACTTTTTGTGGGGTATTTTTGTGTGTTGATGTTTTAAAATGGATTTTCCATAAACTTTTCCATTTGGAGCTCTGTGTGCCAAAAAGGGGAGAACAAAACACCCCAGAGAGGGCAAAACCTGGAAGAAAAAAAACATCAGCTGGTAGGAAATAAATACATTTTTATTTAAAACTTAGAAGTCATGATGTTCAACTGACTATCCAAGATGATAAGTTGGTTAAAAAAAGTAAAATCAGAATGTTTCTCTCCTTCACAGTCCCATGTGTCTGTGGTTTACAAAACTGTGGGAAGGTTTATGAACTGAAAGTACTGGTGTACACATGACTGTGTCTTTTTCCATCAGCCGAACCTATGTGGGCAGGAAGGAGCACCAAATGTACTGAGATGATACACAAAACTGCTGAGAACAGATTTCACTGTCTGTGTGGCTTCTTTATTAATTTGATTGACGATAGTTTAAATATCTAAAATCTTTCCAACCAGAAAGTTTGTCTAAGGATCATCTGTACTAGTTTTGGTGGAAGTTTGAAAAGAAAAAAATGACTGTTTGAAAAAATGAAAACGTGAGAAAAACCTGATGACAAGTGAACGAGTTTGGCTGTCGTGCCTTCGCGTCAGGACAAAGATATTTTAATAAATCATTGATAAATTGATCACATTCTGCCTTTTTTAACTTCTTATAATCCAGTCCTGGGTGGGTGTATATTTAATCCACTATGTTTAGTTTTCATATACTGATACTGAGATGTAACCCCAGAAGCATATCCAGAAGATTATTTCAAAGATGGTCAATCAATAGTTATGACTGTTGGCAATGTCCAGCAGGATCATTAGCTTTGGTTAAAGTCAGTGTGTGTGTACAGGTATTCTTGGGTGTCTGGAAACCATTAAACAGCTCTGAGCCCTTGGTAACATCAAAAACAAAACTCTGCTTACAGATTTGAAAAATAAAATGAATTCTGAAAAAGAACTATTTGGTATTAAAAAGACAAAAAGTCCTTCATCTCGAAGAGGAAAGAAAAGCTTTAAGCATGACTCACATTGGAGAGTGGACACACAAAAAGACAAACTGTGAACTAATCAACACAAGTGCAGCTGTTCATGTAGCTGATGGCTGAAAAGAGTAACACAGTGTTACCCACAAACCCTTAATCCCCACTTCCAGTCTCATGTTCGTCCGTATGTCACACACTGGCCAGCCATAACATTGGCTCTATTGACGGATAATTCAGCATCCATCATCAAATCAAATCAAATCAAATCAAACTTTATTTACAAAGCACCTTTCATGCCACAGGCAACACAAAGTGCTTTACATGATTAAAAACACTTATACATATTATTAATAAAACAAGCCTTTGCATACATCAAAGTAGAATTTCATAACAATAACAACACTCATTAAAATATTTCACACAGTCTCACGCACACACGTATACACACACACACACCAAGAAGTCATCCCCCCCCCCCGCCACCCTTTTGTGTCCTACTTGTTTTCTGACATTGCTCTCGTTCTGTCCACTTCTCTTTCTTTTCCTCTCTTCCTCTGATAATCTCTTCTTGTGTTCTTTCATTCCATCAGCCATGATGTGTTTATACCTGCTTGCTAGCATGTGACCAAGTGGCAACCTCGGCTGGTAAAATGGGAAGCCTATGCAGAAGCGCAAAAAAATTGCAGTTTACCTCTCATCCGCTAGGGGCTGGCTCTAAAACAGAGTCAATCCCCATAGACTCCCATGTTAAAAAGGCCAACTTCACAGCAGAAATGTTTAAAGCCTGGTACAAAAATCCATTTTAGGATTAATAGGTCAAGTTTACCTTCATGACAACTGTGAGGGGGGTGAATTTTTTTCAAACTCATTCCTTTGGGTGTTATTTAATCTTGAAATTCGGCATAATTAGGGGCGTGTCCTTTTGATTGACAGGTTTCCAAAATCCATGGCAAGAAGGGAGAGTGCAGCACAACCACAGTATTTAGCTGGCTAACAGCACGCCTTAGCTTTAGCCCACCTACCTCTGTTAGCTGGTTAGCTACCGTTAGCTCCGGGTTAGCTCGGTTAGCTTTTAGCTATAGGCGGCTGGATTTTGGAGTTTGATGGGTGTCAATCATCAACCCCCACACTTACAGTCCCCCTCTCAGTTCCACCTCTTTACACATTTTTGGATTTTCCGGGAATGACAACACACGTGACACTGCCAAGATGGCGATGGTGACGCGGTGTCCTGGATGAAAAGGTGATATGGTGTGGTTTCTCAGCCTCAGGACACCACTAGGCAGGAGCCTCTCCATGAATGCACATTACAGATGACATCAAATGAGTCTGGAACAAAACCTTCTAAATCGGAAAGTTGTGTAATGCGTCTTTAAGTCAGAACATACATATTTTAATTTCAATAGTCAACTCAACTTACACTTCATTCATAAAAGCAACCCAAAGTGCCTTACAGAGTAAAAAAAACATGAAATTAAAACTGAAATAAAGCAATAATGGTTAAAAATGGTCAATCATTAATAACAAGTTGCAATATTTAATAATAATATATTGATAAAGAAAGAAGACAGGTGTTTACTTTGGTTCCCATGTTAACAAACTTAACAAGCTACCAATCAGAATTGTGTTAGCCAATAAAAATTAGCCATAAGATGTTCTCTTCTATCTGTGGAGGACAAATCTTCCTGCTTGTTTCATTGACACCATCTGCAAACTAACACTCATTACCATTTCAGACATGAATTGTCCACATTGTTTCATCCGTGAATCAGAGGTAGAAATTATTTAAAAGTTCAGGCTACATGTTGTCAGTGGCATGCTGCCACTAAGATGGTGTCAGAGATTGGATGCTTGGAGTCCTGTGAATGAATGCAACCTTCTCCTCAAATAGTCTGGCTTCAAAGAGAGCCAGATAATTGGAAACATAACTGTGAGAAGGAAACGGCTGGAACAATTCACATTGCCTACCCGCCCCTGCTGAAGTGAATTTACACCAAGGACTTGTGAAGTCTAAAAGAAGATTTAAAACATGGTTTTTATTTTAGACCCCATAACAGTGACGGTCCAAATAAGTGACAATTTTTTAATGGAGCCCCACCCCTAGTCTAAACCTGTTCTGAGGCCTTGTTATAAAATCAAAACCAAACTGAACTCACACAATACACAGTAGCAATGTATTAACACAGGGGCGGAGCTAGAGGGGTGGCCACCTCTGAAATCTGATTGAACACCTAATACATGTAAGGATCATCAATGTCACAACACCAGTTTGTAGTAAATTTTAAAGTGGTTTCCTTATTGGACATCCTTTAATAATCCTGACATCCTGACAAGAGTTCTTGTCCCTGTGTCAGTACAACAGCTAATGCTAGGAAAGGCTATTAATCTGATGTTAGCATGAAGCTATAGCAGTGCTGTTGTTATATGGTATACCTAGATTAGTTTAAAGATAAAGTGGGGAAAACATGTATTTAAGGACTACACATCAACTCAGTTAATCAATATTTTCAAATCAGAGCTAAAAAAAAGAGTACCTCAGTATCTAAGCTAGCAATGAGTAAGGTAAAGCTACAGGATCCATTTTAATTTAAACAGGAGGCTAGCGAGGCCACTAGATAAGTTTAATGCAAGCTAAGGCATGAAAATGTGGAGAAATAGCCAAAAAATAGTTTTATTTTATATATGAAGATATAAGATTGAAAAGAAAGGGAGATATTACAAACTTTTTTGTAAAGAGGAAGAACATAGACTAAGCCAAGACAAACCCCATCCCCGCTATCAGCCCAGACAACTTCCAATGTAGAGCCTGCCACACAAGTCATTGTGGTCAGACATAAGGATCCAATCTACCACCACCAGACAGCAAACCAGAACTGATCCCCCTACTACCACATCAAGCTCCACTGCACCCCATAACAACCAGCTTACCTTTCTATGGACCTTTTTGAACTTGCAAATATTTCCACTTGGTGATCCATATTATTAATCTAAAGATGTTTATTTCTCATGTCTCTCGAATGTGACCACAGTAATCACAGCATTGTGTGTGTTTGTTTTTCTTAGTTTATGACACCCCCTGATAAAGTCTTGCCCACCCCATGTATAAAAGTCAAGGTCCTTCACTGTAATAACATTATGTCCGTAAGCTAAACAAGCAGCTGCAGGCAGAGTTGGTTCATTTTGTTTAGCACAAACACTGGAAGTGTGAGAAAACAACATGGCTCAGTTGAGGGGTAACAAAATGAGTCAGCACACACCTTTAAGGTTGTTTACGCAGAACAAGAAGTGAATTTTCACCTCTAAACAAAGCCAACTATACTGACGCTAAAACTGCAAGCTAGCTAGCTCGGACATGCCAAGAATGTGTGTCTCTGTGTGCTTTAGCTCAGCTCAACCACTGACTGAACTCTCCACAGCAGGAACTCCGTTCATGAAGCCGGATTTCACATTGTCTGACTTTTTCTTCCAGACTCTTAATGAAGTCTTCTTTTCTAAAAATAGTCTGAGTTGCAAGGATCACTTGAGTGGGGCATCCTGGTACCAACATGTCGAGGCAGAGGACTTGGTGGACTCTACACAATAATGATCTCTATGGCTGCAGACTACAGCAAAAGCTTTATGACATTCAGAAAAACCTTTTCAGAAGTTCACTCGAACAAAGAAGAAAGCTTTTATTATCAGTTCTTTAGCTGGATGAAATGAAAATATAGTATGTGACTTCTTGTTTAATCAATGTAAGAAGAATTTAGTCCCAAGAAGACAATCCCCATGGTGAAGCACAGCATCAACATGAAGCCGAGTGCATTAAGATTCAGGAAAGAAGCTTCAAGCAGTCTGCAGAAAAACAGAGCTTTGCAGTATTAAACAAGTATTTTAAACATACAAACAAAATCTTCAGAAAATAATTAACAAGGTACAATATTGGCAGTTTGGAGAGGCTCAGGCAGAGGCAAGATCTAAAAATACCCTGTCGATGGCATGAAGAACTCTCATACCTGGAGATAGATGCAAAAATACACTTTGACCGCTGGGATAGCAAATAAAAAGTTCATTAGCTTTATAACTGACAGACAGGATAAACAATCCTGGATTTCTGGATTTTTTGTAATAAAGCAAAGAAATAAATTCATAAATCGCTACAAATTAAAATTTTTCATAGACATAAAGATATGACATAGACATGATATATTTTATATCCATGTACCTGATTGCCATGTTGTGTCAATACTTGTTTTGCCAACGTAAGGTTCCCTTTGAAACTTAGGTATAAGTTTTGGGGTCCTTCGTTCTGGCCGCCCTGGACTGCTGGTGCCTAGTGGGACCAACAGCTGCCGATCTTGGCCCACAAGGGCTTGTGCCCTGCGATCACAGGGGGCTCTAGCTAGGGCCCTTCTCTGCCACCCTCTGGGTGGGTCCGGTGTAATTTTTGTGGTGGGGTGGCTTGGGTTCGTGCACCGGGATTGCTGCTGATGGCCTGGGTCTCTGGGCCACCCTAGTCTGCTACAATCACACTCATCTCTGCTCACTCCTCATTCCTCATACTCTGCATGTTGACAGTCACTGAGTTGTCCAGTGGGTTTATACACTAAGACCTACTTTTGTTTAGATTTTTTGGGAGTGTGTGTCTGGTACTATGGTTGTTGTTGTGATACATGTTTGTTTATTATATTTTTTTTTCCACAGCTTTTTGTCTCTTATAGAAACTCTTAATGATTGTCAGCTTAGTTTACCTGTAAAAGCTGTAGGAAATTCTCTGGTGTGTTTATGTACAGGTGTAGCAGTTGGTTGTCTGGTGTCATATTGGACTGAAGGGGTCATTGCCTTCTATTTGTTGTGTCTTTGCCTCCACTTTCTTTTTTCTACTTTCCTTTTTACTTTGTTTACTATTTTGTCTTTTTCTGTCCCCTCTGGTTAGGTCCAGCAAGATTACATAAATTCCAATATTCAAATTAAATTAATAAGAATTTAAAAAAATATATGATTTCAAAAGAAGCCTCATACCCATTAAGCTCCCCTTGGCACAGCAAATTTGCTCAGCACAACACCACAGCCAGACCACCACTGCTACGATGCGGACAGGACAAGAAAAAAAAAAAAAAAAAAAAAAAAGAGAGAAACAATAATAAAGAATGAAAATATAACTGTTACTATTGATCATTAAACCCACAGGATAACATAGCAATTGTATGATAATTAGGCATTAGTGAGAAAGTGTGTGGATGTGTGTGAGAGGGTGTGTTTGGATTATATTTTATTTTCAGTGTCAGGACTACTTTAAAGTTAGACTTAGAGTTAGAGTTAAAAAAAAAAAGCTCCTAATTCTTGTTCCTCAACTCTGTTTACATTTTATATCGCATTGCACTGGACATCCTTAACACTCTGCTTCACATCTGTTCTGTTTTCAGCACCAGACTCTGACCTGTGGCCTCGAGTGGTGCGTTCAAGCGCCTGTCAGGAGCACACGAACCTTCACAAGCGCCTGGATGTGGTGGAGAAGGTGTGGCTTGAAAATAGACCTTGGATTCAGCCTTCAGTGATTTGAAACCACCATAGTTCAAGACTTTTTGTCTCATTTTGTGCTGACAAAGTTGCTAAAGAATTCTCAGCATCTCTTTTGACAAAGCTGAGGCTCTCATCCCGCACCAAGTCTTAATTATTATATATAAATACACACACACACACACATATATATATATAAACACAAAGAACATGTTTTCCCAATGAGTTACTACAGTGTTCCACTTTCATCTTATCTGACAAACCCACAAACACTAACCCTACCTTACGAGCAGTTTTGGGCTCCTGCTTTATTCATATGTTTGTATTATTCATAAGTGATGATTCTATTATTCATATTACAACTGATTAATGTATTATTCATATGTCAACCACATACACATACACTCTGCCTTCTGTCTCCTGCAGAGGGTGGAAAACACTGTTGAAAAGTTGGAGTCTGAGCTGGCTGTTCTTCTAGAGGCTATTGATGCCCCACAGTGGCGCCCCCTGTTGGAAGACACAGGGGAGCCAACTGTCGACATCCTGCAGGATCCAGAAGAAAAGGGCCAGTCCTGAAACAAGCGTCCATGAAGAGAGGACTTGACCTTTTTTTTTGTTTAGAAACAGTGCTTGTTCATATATTCTGAATTTCTATATAAAGTATGTATCTTTACAAAGGGCAGACTTTTACACAAAGCCAAGCTGCTCTGCATTATTTACTCTCAGTAATCCTTTGACAGCCTCATCTCGTTCCCAGTTAGTCCTACATTCCTCTTCCTGCAGTCATGGGCAAAGCCCATGTGTATTTAGAGATGAATTCACATGATCTTTGCTACCCTACACTGTATGCAAACAAACCATCAGAGCTGTAACCAGGTTTATAAATGACACATAGACGCCGGATTACTGTAGGGAGATTTATTTCATTATCAAAGCAATTAAAGCAGCATGTTTTTGAACACACAGAGCAGTTTCAGTTGGTACATAAACAAGGCTTTTCACTGATTCTCTGTAAAAATCCTGCAGCACAAGAACATTTTGCAAACTAGGATTACAAGAAGGAAATAGGTGGCATAGATCACGTCGTCTTCTTGTTTCATTTTTCTCGACAGGGCACTGAGTTTCCGACTGTATCCACAGAGCTACGAGCATCACTCAGAAAATGGTAGAAGAGGAAAAAATTCTTAGCATTACGTCTTTATTCAAACACCTAAAGGCATCCAGAACATTAACACACAAAGAAACACATTGGGTTTGCAAGCACTGTCCAATTAGGAATGATCACTGATATTGAGGAAGAAATGCCAAAACTGTAGCTTAGTATTGTAACTTAGAGAAAAGCTAAACTTAAATCAACTGGCAAAAATCCACTTTTTTTGTCACTTACAAATGATTAACATGTAATTACATCTATGCTTTCGGCTTATGTTGGTAACTGATGTTGTGGTGATCGATACCATGAGTCTGTGAAATAGCCAAACTTTCTACTCCACAAATGGAGACGTTAATTTTTATGTCTTTAGTATTGCAGCAGTTTCTGTATTGGGGTGAGGAGATAACTTGCCCCCAATTCCAAATATTCTTTCTTTGCTGCACAGACAAAAATGCAACACTTAAATCCACAACAGAGCATCAAACACGACAGCTGACCTCATTCCACTCGTCCACTAGGGTATGAGGCTTTATATTTGACGAAAGCATAATGTCAAAAGGTATTGCATATCACCTAAAAATATCATGCCGTCCATGTAACACTGGGATTACAAGAATTGTACAGTTTAGAATTAAAAAAACTCACTGTCCAGAAATCGTCACGCAGGCCAGTTATCATCTGATTTTGGACTGTGTCAATAATCAGGTGAGGTGTGCTATTATCCAAAAAGCTTGTGCATGCACAAATTAGCCATTAGGGCTCAAGCTCCAGGCTTTGGCAAAAAAATCAGGCTTATATTGTTAAGGTACATGCAGAAAAGATAAAGCACGGCTCAACACTATTGAATTCAGCGCATACTTTGGGAGACCTGAAAGATGCCACTTTATGCCCCTTAAACAAAGCTTCTAAATCTAATAATTTCATATAGTGTAAAGAAATCGTTCCACATTTTGGGAAATACACGTATTTGCTTTTCTCTTGGGAATGATTTGGAGAAGATTTATACCAGTCTCCTGTCTGTGTTTTTACTCTGAAGCTGGAAGACCACTACTGCTAGGTCTCTTTATAAATTTATATATTTACTGTATGCTTTAGCAACCCTCACACATCTAACCCTAAAGAAAAACAACACTCGATCAATGTTGAAACAATGTTCCTCATAGGGAGGTTATTTGAAGAGATTTGGCTGAGGAACCAACTGACAGAGCCAATCTTCAGCATAGTCAGCATAGTTGCAACTAAACTTTAAGTTTATACAGGTCTGCCTTGGTCTGAATAACAAACAATTTGTTATCAGAGGATGTCTGCAAGGCATTGCACAATACTGGAAACTAAAATGGACATGGAGTAAAGACAGAAATTGCTTCCACCAACGGGTCTGAACTGGTACACATTTTTATGCATGTTCACAGGCAAAAACATAGGAAGGATGCCAGAATAACTGATCTGACCCATCCTACATTTTTGGGTTCCTTCCATTTGGGTCCTAGTCTCACCGATCCAACCCAAAAGAGTGGAGTTTGACACATTGCATCTGTTGATTGGTCGAAAGAATCATCATCCCCTGTGGGACTCAACACTAAGGGAAAAGCGGCAACTATCCCATTTTTTGTTCTTTAAAGCCACATGCAAAGAAGAGAGACCATAAAATGCTTGATGTCTACCATTCCCCTCAATTGTGTCTGTGTTGTATTCTATCTTGTTATAATTCAAGGAAGGCATCACGCCACTATGACACCACGCTATAATGTATGTAGTTGACACATTTATCACTATCAGGCTGATATGCCACCTATCGGGTAAGGGTATGGTTGGCTGTGGAAATGCAACAGAGTTTAGAATTCAAATCGTCCCATACCAAGCAGAACCCCTTGGTGGAAATGGGGAATTAGTGGAATTAGCAGGAAATTAATAACTACATTTTCACGGGGGTTAAAAGAACATGAAAATGTACCATCAACAGGCAAAAAAATGATGGGAACTATTAAGACAACAAATAAGAGTACTCTTAAATTTATTATACTGCTGCAATGCACAATATAGCGGAGAGGCAGTGATTTTTTTAAATACAATTTTCCATTATCAATAGTAACAACAAATTATAAAGTTGCAGTTTTTGCTTTACATCTCATTACCCTCTCATTAAAATCCATGTAGGTCACTAAAGGCTTTCCTAATTGTTGATATTTTAAAATGGGATAAAGATTTCAGGCAAGTGTAAATAGCAAGAACAATGAATTCCTAATGCCCTAAATGGCATCTAACTTCAATGAATAGCAACTAGCAGGGCCACGATGTAGCTAGTGCAGCTTCATTACTGGCTCCCCCAGAAGTTCACGATCAACATACCTGACCATGAAAAACCCTTTTATAAAACTCAAAAATAATTGCATAACAATCCTATCCTAACTTAGCTTAAATGTGTTAGCATTAAACTTTGGATGGATCTTAGTGGTCCATTTCCTGTGCAGTTGATTTTCAAGCCAAGCTAGGTTAACTTGATCAGCCTAGCCTGGCTAATGTGTTTAGCCCAGCACAACATAGAGGCTAAAAGCTCCAGATTTTGCATTGCTTGCCCATTAAAATTAACATAAGGTGCTACAGGCTTTCCTATATATATATATATATATATATATATATATACAGTGGAAATTTGTCTAACTTTAATGATTAGCAACTTGCAGTGTTGAGATGTAGCTGGTGTAGCTTCTTCATCACTGGCTCCCCCACACTATCAACCTGCCTCCCCACTAAAGCTCACTAATGAACACATCATCCATTTTTCATTTTATTTGAAAATGACTGAATATATGTATAATCCTACACTAAATTAGCTTGTGCTAATTGTATTACTTTGTGTGCCATCTCAACAAACAACCTGTTTTCTCCAGAATAAGGGCTTCAGTTAAGTGTTTTCTAAAAAAAAAAACCACATTGTTAGACAGATAGAATAACAGTAAACTAATTTTAAACTTTGGACACATCTTAGCAGTTCATTTTCCTGTGCTGCTGGTTTTAATTGAAAGCTAGACTAATGTAATTAGCCAAGTCTGGTTGATCACTTTAGCCTAGCATAACATAGAGGCTAAAAGCTGCAGTTTTTGCATCTATATCTATTATCAACATTTATGTAAGCCACTGAAGACTTCCTAGCTGTAGTTTTTCAAATAGTACCAAGAGACTTATGCGATTAGCCCAACCTGACATTTAGCAACACACAGACACTAGAGTGGTATCAATCTTCGTATTTAATTCTTTTTAAGACACCAATTGGGTGTATTTCGCAATATGTCTCACCATAACTTTAAGGTCCCTTTTTACCTGATATTGACAGTTTATACGTAATCACATTATGATTGTATATAAATGATAGTATCTGTAGAAGGAAAGGACTTCATGTTATACAGGCAAAAAATAAACATACATTCACACACTCAGAGTTCCTTAGAAATGGTTATGCAAATGTTAGAAAAGCTTTGGCATATTTGCCTACAAGTTGTGCCTGCACACTTGGAAAGAAGAGTAGAATGAAGCTGTGTGAAGCTTCATACAGGTCTTCCTTAAGTTTATACGTCGAGTTTGCAGTCCCACATAAAACTGTGGTGAGTTTAATTACCTACATTGAATGTTATTTACACGGTTTTCATTTTGTTAGGCCGTAGGATTTTAAGGTGGTCTTTTGCTACATATTCCCAGGTGTTAAGACTGAGATTAACGGTACCACCTTAAATATACCAATATAATTAAGACAAAGACTAGCTTTTCTATTTAGTCTGAAGTACCAACAGCTACAAACTAAGCACAGCTCCAAATCAAGCTCTACAGAGAGATTTTTTTTTCTAACCAAGCACTTAAAAAGATGAAACCAAGTGGAGCACTTTTCTCATAAATTCTTAAAGAATGACAATGCTAATATTTATCCCCAAAACTGAGTCTTGCATGTTCTTGGGGTCAGAGCACGGAACAGGGCCAAAAAATTGTGCAGGTCTTCTTAATCGATGAAGATATAGACAAGCAAAATCTTCAAGAGTGGTTGCTGTACTGATATCAGATTAATTACATTACCTTTTCATGATAAAGACGTTGGAAAAAAGAAACAGCTGGTTAACACTAAGGAAAATCCTGACCCTATGATGCATCCATGGTTACAATATGATTTGACTAATACTGATTATCATCAACAGGCACAACTTTAAACAGGTTTACAACATGAAACCGGCCCTTATCACTTACTGTAAATGTGTCTCTGAAATGATGCTGCAACAGGAAGAAGGCGCTCCAGGAAAAAGTGAAAAACATTTGCCCCAAATTAGGGCACCGGAAGAGGGAAGTGAAGACATAGGCAATAACATAAACTGATAACCTTGGTGTGCTGAATAATTCATTTGACCCCGTCAGATCTGGAATAGAGAGGCTGGGAAAAAAGAGAGGTGCATCCAACAGAACACTACCCCCCCTCTCCCAAAAAAAAAGTGAACTGCTATTGCTCAGGAAATTGGCATGCTTCTGTTTATGAATGACACATAGTAAGTGATACCTTATTTGTCATGCTATAATGTTACATTGCATAGAAGTTAGAGCTTACTCTAGGGTGGGTGGGTACAGGGGGCAGGGACTCTCTGAGACTCTGCTTCATTCATGCCTTACCAAAAGGATGCTACAGAAAGAAAAGGAGAGGGGGACATTGTGGGAGCCATTTAGCGTCCTGCTGTGCATCAAGTCACCCCCACTGTGCAATTCCTCCGATCTAGGCTACAACAGAGGAGAGAGGTGAGAATATATCAGTCGGCATGGCACAAACTCTGCAGTGGCCAGAGAGGCCCGCCATCGTCATTGTGAGGCGATGTGGTGCTAGCAGCTGCCGGGGGAGGAGCACACGGAGCCGCACATGCTCAGTTTGGAGGACGACTCGGGCTCTGGCTCGGGATCGGGCTGCAGTTCCGGTTCGGGAGCATCCTCATCGGTGGCAGCGGTTTCCGCCTCTCCATCCCCATCTCCACTTGCATCGTCACCCCCGGCCTCAAGCTGACCCTCCTCCTGACGCCTTTTCAACCTCACACAGACAAATAAATAGATGTTTAAACACATACACAGTCTTGGAAACCGAAAGTTCCTCCCATTTGTATCAATTAATTTTTTTTCAGGTCTACTGAGCACATTTGGTCCTCAGAAAAGTATTTAAACTAAACATGCATGAAAAGAAAGTGATAAGAGCTGAATGTAATGAGAGGCCATGACTGAATTAAATTCTTTAGTACTCTTCTCTGCTGTGCATAATTCTAGATATTACGCCCTTAATTATAAATAGAAGTAGATTGCAATTAATTAGAGCAATAGGATATAATAAGACATTTGCCACTGATGAGGATTTTAGCAACTGTGCAGTGGCAGGACCTGGTCCATAATAAATGAGACAATAATTGAGTGTATTACTGAACCCTCTCTTTACGCTACAGAGAAGAAATCTTTACTATGATTTATGACCTGTATAATGGTTACCTGTGATATACCGCATATATTTTACTAACAACTACAAAAAATTACTCATAAAGTATTAATCCACAGAGTAGCAGGCTCTCTAAAAGCCCTCTGTCATCACTAATTTACATATCCATGTTGTTTCATTAAAAAACATGGGTTGTCAAACAGGTCTGGAGTTATAAGCAATACTACCCTGGTAGTTGAATGCCCTCTCATGTCAGATAGTTCAGCAAGATACATTGCACGGTCTACAGTTTTCTATGATAGCGTGAATAAATTAGTGTCTCATCCCTCTTTGCCTTTAGCAGCTGAGATAAGCTGTCTGGGCATGTCAGCGTTCACTCAGTGATTTTACAGAGCTGTGATGCTTCAGGGTTTTCAGCGTCAGCTCCACATTCATTTGTGCAGTCATGGTTTAAGCTCAGGTAACACAGACACTCTTTATTACAATGGAAAAGAATGCTCAGTTTGTAATATAACCATTGGTTTATTACACAGCAGGACCAAATTAAACACTGTGGACTATTACACAATGGGTTTAATCAGGATTGATCTGACCATCGTTAGCTGTTGTATTAAATTAAACTGAATAACTAACCTTCTTTCCATCTATCTATCTATCTATCTATCTATCTATCTATCTATCTATCTATCTATCTATCTGTCTATCTATCTATCTATCTATCTATCTATCCTTAATCCACCATCCATCCACCAACAATCCACCCACCTATCTAAAATAATAAACTAATCTTTCCAACCAACTGTTGGAAATCTGCTTTTAATAAACAAATGAACAAAGCAAAATCCAAAATAAAACAAAATAAATAATAATGCTGTACTTCCAGAAGAACATTAACCTAACTCTCCATGTGACGTTAATGTCAAGTTAGTTTTGTTGCATTTTGTTCTTTTATAAGGTCTCATTTTTCATGTGTTGTTCAATTAAAGTAAATTATACTGAATTTGTGTGCAATTACTGAAGAAAAAGCAAAAATAAATAAATAGCAGGTTTTCTGTTTACAAACATTATTGGACGATGGCTTAACCAGGGATTAAAACCACAGATGGCAGGTATACGATTACAAAGATGATTTAAAGATCCTTGATAAGTTTACTCATTAGTAACTTCTTGTGGATTCTATTACTAATTACTTTACTCTTCCAACACTATCTTATAATTTAAAACTGATATAAACTTGTTGAACATGTTATGTTCCCTTGTTTCTCAACACTGGTTGTGCTTCTGCTCTCCCTTTTTGACAGCAGCATTGTGAAAGCATTAGTTTAAATTAGAGTTGGGCCAATAGCGCTTTTAGCATCGGAAATACTCAAAAATCCTGCCAAAAGTAAGGGAATCGGGATCGGCGAGTATTTCTGTCTCAACACCATTCAATACCAGGGAAATGGAGTCATAATTATTTTTTCCTGCCCAACCCTAACAGACTCAGGAAGCAAGGCAATCTTGAATTGTTTTGAATTGGTAGGTGGAGTGCCGCACTGACAGCATAGGTCAGCAGGCTCTCAATTGTGGAGCGGTAAAAGGTCACCAGCAGCTGTGTGTTCAGATGTTCCTTCCTGAACACGAAGTGTAGCTGCTGCTGTGCCTTCTTAACAAGCGCTGTAGTATTCTCAGACCTAGGAGAGGTTTGCAGAGACTGTACTGTCTCTACACGCTCGCTGTCGATGTACAGGGGTGTGGGATAGGTTCTGTTTCGCCTAAAATCCAGGACGATTTCCTTGGTTTTTGTGATGTTCAGTGCAAGCCACCACTCATTATGTTTCAGGACCTCCTCTCTGTAGGCTGCCTCGTTCCCCCCTGTAATCAGCCCCACCACCGTCGCGTCGTCTGCAAATTTGATAATGATGTTCTCTGGATGAGCAGGACTGCAGTCAGATGTATAAAGGGACTAAAGTAGTGGGCTCAGCACGCATCCCTGAGGAGAGTTGGTGCTGAGAGTACAGGTGGAGGAGAGGTGGGAGCCAATTTTCACACACTGGGGCAGGTTGATCAAAAAGTCCTTTATCCAGGCAGAGACGGGTGGTGGGAGCCCCAAGTAGGATAGTTTAGGGACCAGAATGTTTGGGATTATTGTGTTGAAGGCTGAGCTGAAGTCAATGAAGAGCACCCTGATGTAGCTCCCCTTGTGCGCCAGGCGGCTCAGTGCTGAGTGGAGAGTGATAGCTATGGCGTTCTCAGTTGACCTGTTCGCCTGGTATGCAAACTGGTGTGGGTTCAAAGTTGGAGGGAGACAGGCTTTAATGTGCTGTAGGATGAGTCTTTCAAAGCACTTAGGACGGGATGACGGCTTTTGCCAAAGACAGGTTGAAGATGTCAGTGAAGACCTGTGAAAGCTGATGGGCACATGCCTTAAGCACTCTCCCAGGAACTCCATCTGGGCCTGTAGCCTTCCTGGGGTTCACTGACCAGAGCACACGTCTTTTGTGCTATACCTGTAGGGTGAGTGGGGGGGTACTGGAGGCTGGTGGGGGTTGCAGTAGTGTGGCTGAGTGCTGTTGTTGAGACTCAAAGCCGGCAAAGAAACTGTTCAGCTACTCTGCAAGCGCCTCATTGGAGTCCCCAGATGTGATATCACAACCTCTGTATTTTGTGATGTTCTGTATACCTTGCCACACCTGGCAGGGGTTATTGCTGATGACTCCTCATAATCTGCTTTTGCAGCCCTGATGCCTTTCTTCAGGTCGGCCTGAGCAGTGCTGTACAGAGCTCTGTCGTATGACCTGAAGGCTAAGTTGCGGGCCCGAAGGAGCATGTGGACCTGGCTTGTCATCCAAGGTTTCTGATTTGGGAATACCCTTATTCACAGTGACATTCATAATACAGTACTTGATGTAGGCCAGTACAGTCTCTGTGAATGTTTTCAGGTCCTCATGGTGAAAGGTATCCCACTGGGTGTGTTCGAAGCAGTCCTATGGTTGGGGGAGGGCATTGTCAGCCCAGGTGGTGATTGTCCTCTTTGTGAGCTTTGATTGCCAAATCAGAGGGGTGTCGCTAGGGTGAGAAGTAGGGGAGGTGGTCTGACAGGCCCAGGTGGGGGAGGGGTAAAGCTCTGTAAGGATGCTTGATGTTGGAGTATACATGATCCAGTGTTGTCCCCTCTAGTTGGGCATGTAACATGTTGGTAAAATTTTGGAAGAACTGATTTAAAATTTGCCTTATTGAAGTCCCCGGCTAGCTCCTGCAGCCGAGGATCAGACCGCTATGGTCCCCGCCTTTGGCTGCTGCCCAGCTTACACTGCACCTGACCCCTATGGCCCCTCCTACAGGTGGTGAGCCCACGGGAGGGGGGTCCATGTCACCTTTTTGAGGTGAGCTCAACAGGGCCCCATGGGCAAAGGCCCGGCCACCAAGCACTTGCCTCCATGCCCCACCTCGAGGCCTGACTCCAGAGGGGGGCCTGGTGACCCATGTCTGGGCAAGGGAAACCTCGGTCCATAGTTTTAATTGTCATAGGGGTATCTTGTTCATGAGTGAGGGAAGGATGGAGCGGAAGATCGACAGACGGATCGGTACGGCATCTGCAGTGATGCAGACGCTGCATCGGCCTGTTGTGGTGAAGAAGGAGCTGATCCAAAAGGCTAAGCTTTCGATTTACTGGTCGATCTACGTTCCCACCCTCACCTATCGTCACGAGCTGTGGGTAGTGACCGAAAGAACGAGATCGCGAATACAAGCAACCAAAAAAGGTTTTCTACGCAGGGTGGCCAGGCTCTCCCTTAGAGATAGGGTGAGAAGCTTGGTGGGCTCAGAGTAGAGTCACTGCTCCTCTGCTTTGAGAGGAGTCAGATGAGGTGGCTCGGGCACCTGGCTTACAGGGAGGCACCTAGACGCCACCCTGTGAGGTGTTCCGGGCACTTCCCATTGGGAGGAGGCCCCAGGGAAGACCCAGGACACATGGGACGGACTACATCTCTTGGCTAGCCTGGGAACGCCTCAGGATACCCGACAACAATCCATGTAGATTCCACTGGTCACGCTCTCTCTTCCAGAATGTTAAAAGTGTGGTGAAAGTCACCGGAAATGATCATCTTTTGCTGAAAACCGATGTCTAATAAGTCCAAACGGTTGTAGTGATGTGTAGCGCATATGAGCAAAAGGGTAACACACAAAAAACACAAATGAAAGCACAAATAAGGAGAGCTGTGAGCCAATGTGTCCGTGCACGCTGTCACCTTTAACTAAAAAAATGTGAGAAATTTTGAGGAGGGGGTGGTGATATCTATTTGTAGTTAAGTAACTGAAGAGTGAATGTGTGCCTGTTTGCATATATTTTTAACAAGTGGAGTCATTAAGTGTGAAGTAATCACATGAATCCACATTGAGGTCATCATTAGTTCATGATGAGCAACAAACATTCATGATCCTCCATTAATGCATCAGTTCATCATGAGCTTCGCATTAGTTAACTATATGTGTACCATTAAGTGTTGCAGCGAGTAATTGTTTTGATAAAGAACACTGTTTTTATCAAACAAAAAATTCTTATGACAAATATTCAGATACATATATTTATATTATTTGTATAATTTTAAGAATTAAGTCTCATGATGTGGAAATTTTGCATTCTGAAACACTAAAATAGCACCACATAGGCTTCACTGCCTTTGAGACTTGTAGAAGCTTGGCATGCTCCACAATCTTGTTCTTTTCTTGGAAAAGGTCTCTAGTCCACCTGGAATTCTGAATAATTTCCATCCATCTTTTTAGGCGCCTGGGAAAGTTAACCGTTCTGTCATCTCAGCCATATGCACCCAGTTTTCTGCCTTCTGTCCCCTGGTTGTGCACACACTGGATGCAATCATGTATAATTTAGTTTTTGTTTAATAATGATAGTTTGATAGCAACATTTTGATAATGATCACCTCTAAATAAATGATCAAAAACTAAACTTATTACAAAAATAAAAATAGCAATACCTAAATTTAGATGAGTTTAAAAGGAAGAGTTTTTCCTTTGCATTTATTCTGAATGGATGAGTCTTTCCTTGCAGCTTTGAAGCGTGACTACTGAATGACAAAACAGGAAACTCTGCTTTTAGCTCGCGTTATCGACGGTCTGCTGCTCTTGTGTTCTCTTACTTCTCACGGTTGAAGATCATGAACTCCTGCTGCACCACTTCAAGGCACTCCTGTAGGTAGTCGTTCTCCTGCAGGCAGCCAACAGACAAAACATCCCACTCACCATCATCATTTTGCCCACCAATATCATTATCATCATCAAAAACAACAGGGAAATTAAAAAAATGTTACGCCATCTTTCATCAGTCAACTGCCTGACCTCTGAGGTGACGGCATCTTTTTCCACCTTTGTTGCTCCTTTTAAACAAGTCATGAATTGTTTGTGAGCCCTCCTCAAACTGGATGTTTGGCCTGAGACAAAAATAGAAGCTCATATTTCCAAAAGCACTCGGGGCCATGACAACTGCACGGAAGGCTTCATAATTTAATAATCTTAGTAATAATGCAGCGTGGGGGCACGCACACACAAAAACCAAGTCTCATAAACCTGCTTTTGTTAGAGGCGCACACTGATCATGCTTGATAACACATGGCACACACAAACACACACACTGACGTTAATAACACTGATGTCATGATGACTGACTGATGAGAACAGGCTGTTTCTCATAAATACAGTGAGAATAACTGTTCTGTGGTAAATAATGTCTCAACGAAGCAGAACGCCAAGCGATGAGACAAGGAGACTCCACGTCTGAATATGCAGTCCCATCTGGGTCCAGGATTTAACAAGTACTCATTATGCTGGTAATGGAACTGAGATTTATTGTTATTATTATTTATCTTGTGTTTCAAAATCCTTTTGTTCTGGTGTAATAGTTCTAATTAGGATAATATATTACAACAATAAGCCGATTATAATCAATACATCTTAGGGGGAGTAAGAACTATTAAAGCCAATTGTTCTCATTATTGCTTAATTTTCTGGTTTCTTTTAATTATCCATTAATCCTTTGGACTAATGGCCCACTGTGGTTTCCAATTACAAAATAATTCACTGACATTAAACAAAAAAAATGAAACACTGAAATGAGTTTCCTTGCTAAGAGTTAAAAAGAGGAGGATATGAAAACCAGGTCTTATAGTTGAAGGCAGTACCGAGCTCAACATAAAGACAGAAACATTTAGCCTGGCTCTTTTCTATCCACTGTAGGAATTTACTAAATTAAATTAAACTCCGATAACAGTTTGAAAATAAATCATTAATATTCACACCCAATCCCACAGATCATCCATGTTAATGTGGTGTGTTGACTGTTCACCACAAAAAAGGGGATGGACTCACTCTGATGGATATAATGAAATATTATCTTGCCTTTAATGACTTGTTTCTGTATGGCTTTAACATTTTACACTTTTTTTGACAGTTTTCAATGACATCAATGACAGTTTTCTGTCAATGATGCACAGGGCCGCTGCTAGCCATTTAGCTGCCGTAAGCCCAACCTCTTTGTTAGATGTAACTGTCTTTTTAAGAACAATGTTTCACAAAATCAGTTCAGTTATGACAAAAATATTTTGTTGTACTAATGTTTACAGAATGTCACTGAACATGTCAGAAGCTCAGAGATCACAAACTAGTCAATCAGCGCAGGAAACAATGGAGGGAGGGGGTGTTCTGTTCATGTTTCTCTTTGTGTGCATGAAAAAAGGATGGAGCGAGTTGGTACATGGCTGATGTTAAGTTACATACTCTGAAAGAACAGACAACGTTGTTCTTGTTTTTAAGGTGGCAAAGAAAAGAAGTTAGTTTAGTAAACGTAGTCACGGGCAGACAGGGTTTAGTGCAGGGTGGTGTCATTGTCTTAATATGCCACGTGTTGTATAGATTTTCATACCTCTTCACCACCTCCACCAACCGTTTCTTAAAACTATTCATTTAACCTTGTTAAACCTTTCGCATTTTTTCCACAATTTTAGGAGGTCGGCCAGCCGGTCAAGGCAGATGGCCGCCCTCGCTGAGCCGGGTTCTGGTGGAGTTTTTCCTTCCACTGTCACTCCCTGCATCATGCATGCTCAGGATGGGGGACTGAATTGAAGACAAGATTCAATGCAATCCATTGTTTTTTTGTTAGAGGGGCAATTCATTTTTATAAATTGGCTTGTATGAATGCAGTTATTGTAAAGTGGACATGTATGTGGATTTATTTTAACTGGATCAAAAATAATTAGCTTGAATTGATATGATCTGTGAAGTACCTGCTACATAAATAAAGCTGAATTGAAAAGCAGAGCTAAAAGCCCCATTACTGAATATTGGAAGATTTCCCCCTGACAAAGGCTTATTCAGTATCTGTCTTACATCCTGTTTCTTCCCTTAACTCCCTTCAGCAAGTAAAAGTCAGTCTGATTTTGACTCTTGCTCTCCTTCTTTTCCTTGCTTTCTCCAAAAATATCCTCCTGGACTACTTCGCTGAATCAGCCACAGTCACGTTCAAAATGCCCATTGTGTTGATATCCAGTTGCAAGCATTTGGCACACTGCCGTAAAGTGAAATGCTGCTGATGGGGAAAAAAGTGTGGTTTCTGAGCTTCTGGACACTGCTGGGCAACAATGACACTGAGAAGTGAATAAAAAATGTCCATGTGGCATCAGAAGCACAGTTTTAAAGAGTTTTAAAGTCGGAACGTTACGTAGTGCTACTTCATTGAGACAAGAGCTACTACAGCTAGTTTCAAACATATAAGATTAAAGTGATCATCATGATGTCACCCCTAGATTTTTTTTTTAAATGACGGTTTTAAAGGGTTTGAATTAGACTTAAAACACTTTATTGTCCATTGGAGAGCAGTGGAAATCTGACTTTGACCAAACGGCTCACAAAAGTAACATGCATGGATACTTTGCATGTCTATTATAAAGCAAAGTCAGTGATAGCTAAGTCAGTGCACTTAGCTATCACTAAAAGAAAACTCATCCTTAACGATACTCAGCTTAAAGCCGTAACATAATTTTAACCAACAGACTTTAAAAAATACCACCACATTCAGGATGGAGGAGTTTCATTTAAACTAGGAGTCACATATACAGCATGACAGTAAGGAAAAGATTGTCTGTTGGGTATAAGAATAATCAAAGAAGACTATAATTAAATACAGGTCAGCTGGGTTTTTTTTAGAAGGCAGCACGTAGATTACCATCTACTATTACTATTGTAGCAGTTATTCATTTAGGCTGCGAGCTGAGAATAGAGGCGATTTATAATAGCTGAAGGAGAAAAAAGAAAGGGTAAAAAAAAATGAGCTGGCTCACAGCCAATCTAAAAATATGCTGTTTTGACAGGAATTGCCAGACTGGAGACCAAGGCAGACCTGAGCGGCATTGTTATCTCAGACCAGCTCAGGTTGTTAGTGTGCACTGTATCGATGAGTAAGACTCCTGCAGCAAGTAATAATAGTTGCAATGTCTGGGTATTGGCATCCTCTTTGCAATCATTTGCTTTTAGCACCTACATACTGAAATTACACAAATAAAATGTACACAAAGTTCAAATTAACAGGGATCACGTTGTTGTATAACAGCAAATAAGCCTTTTAATTTTAAAAAATAAGTTTTACAATCATCAGAGGCAGGAGAATAAATGCTTTTTCACAGATCCTAACAGCTCTTAAATCTTAACAGAACAGGTTGGTGCATTTAAAAGATTTTGCTAATTAATTAGGCAGTTTTATATTTTCTTATTTGTTTTAGTCTTTAATGTTCTTTACCTTGTTTGTCTCTTGTATGTGTTTGCTTTTAGTACTTAAAATGATTTTCTATTCCTTGTTTTCTCAAGTATTTGCTATGAAGACAATCTTACAGAGTAAAAACACTAAGGCTGAGAATGTACTTGCTTTTTAATTACACGTGCAATGGCTGCCTGGTTTGTTTTGAGTTTGTTTGAAGCATTGCTTGGGCTCCCCAAGAAGCCAGTAGGGGCAATTTGACCGAGTGTAAGGTCAAAGGGTAGTGATGGGTAGAAATGATGGATATCTGTATCATTGCTGCTGGACAGTCACAAATTTGATAGTCATAGCTGGTGAGAACTATTTAGGAGTTGGCATAGAGACATGCAAAAGTAAGTGGAAAAAAGTCTGAGACCGTTACAGCCAAACAATCTCCTCTGTTGCCGCCATGTTTATCGCTTATGTTCACACCCTACAAATTCGGCCACTCAATCCAGTCTGAGTTCTCTCATGGGCCCCCTAGTGGAATCCTCCATTCACATGCAAGTACGTGAACAATTAAACTCTAGAGTCTAGACAGAGCTGGTTGCCTACATGAAAGTGAGGTTAAAAAGTGAGTATATTCTTGGCTGAACAAACAAAAAATCTAAATAATCTCTTTTTCAACAAAGTACTGAAAAAGCTTCAAAAAGCATCAAAAGCCACATTTTAATTTTCTATTATTTATTTCTCTGTTTCAGAAACTAACCTTTGTATTTCATTTTACTACTGATTCAAATTTTATAAATGAATGATTTTTTTTCATATGTCCCTTTTGCTTCCTTAAATGTATTTCTGGGAGTTTTTTTAATGCAATAATATTTCCTCAGTTTTCAGCCTTACATCACTTTGAATGTTAAAAACTAATTACATGAAAGGGTTTACATTTTTTTTTTCTTTGCTATAAAGTTTAAAAGGTTAATCCATCCGCTTTAAATACTGGAAACAACTGGTTTTATCTCATGCTCTTTCCTTCAACTTTGAAAGAGACGTTTATATCAGAGCCAAAATACTGTAAATAAACATCCAAAGTACTACTGATGCCTAAAAGAGGGGAAAGCTTAGTGCATAAGAATACGTAACTCACAGACTGTGAATCCTTGCTGTTGTCTCTAGAGCGGTTCTTGGCCAGCCTCTTTTTCTTCTTGTGAAGCGGACGTGACTCCAGGATCATCTCCTCTAGCTCAAAGGTGGGGTCGCAGTGGAGACGACCTTTCTGTGGGAAGGAGATGCACACCAGATAATGAGAAAGACAAGCGGATACACACAGCTCACCCACAAAGCTTCTGTACACAATGCACTGCACAGAATGAAAAGCCCACACAGACACTCACACGCAGGAATTTACTGTAAGTGCAGATGTGCACACACAGAAGTGGGATTCTATAAAGAAGCTGCTTTCGGTTTCCTTTGCATTATTTAGCTGCTGCACATGTTCATTATGATCAGGAACTATGAAGGAGTGCTTGTGTGTATTTTAAAATATTTATCGTATCCGATATTGGATTGCTTGACACTAACATTGGGAACAAATCCAGCCTCCATCTTCTTCTCATACACAGCGTCCCAGTTAATGTCAGCGAGGTACGGAGATGTCTGCATATCAGATAGGCTGGAGAAACGGTGTTCTGGGTTCACCGTCAGTAGCTGCAAGAAAAGGACGCACACAAACGGTGTTACTGGCATCACCTTCTGAACTAAAATATCACCTTCAAAACTTGTCTCCTTACTCACAGCCGGGCTTCTCTCTCCGGGAGGTGAGATAAAATGAAGGTGAAAAATAAAACTTTATATGACTTTTATCTGTGTTTTTCCATTTTACTGTTCAGTTTGAAATAACAGGTTTCAAAAAAAGATGTGTAGCTTGTGTGTGTGTGTGTGTGAGAGAGAGAGAGACAAGACTCATTGAAGTGAACACAAGAAACATTTCATACATTTTGCAATTTTTCATACTAGGGCTGGGCAATACGACCTAAAAATAAAATCTCTTTCAAACCAAATCTGATTTTTATCCTTTTCCTTCTTAAAAACATATTAAACTTATTGAAAACAATATTAAAATCAAGGCTTTTGCATACCAAATGTGTTTATTTATATGAATGACAGCAAAAAAGGTAATAACGTCATAACTTGTCCACCATATACACTTTCATATCTTGCACAGAGATATCCAACACAGCTGCAACTGTGATCTCTTTCCATCAGGATATCTATAACCAGATGCACAGCTAAACTGTGAGGGTGACACTTCATTGTATATCTTAGTCCTTTTAATTCGTGCCAGGCCTTAGCATGTTTTCTTGTTTCGTTCTCTCTGTATTCACTTTATATTAAAATAGCTGAAAGCTTTATAAAATTGGTCTGGTTTGTTATTCTTCTGTTTCTTCTTATTTACACAAAATGATTTTGAAAATGTGATTAAACAGTGGCCCATTAAGACCACTTGCAAACCAGCATAGCATTTTAGACTCAAATAGACCATCCAGTGACTAAAAAATGATTTGTGCACATTTTAGTATTTCATAACCTAAAAGAAATGAAAAATGTCTATATTGAAAAACTGTATAACTTTCTTTCAATTTAAGGAGATTGACTGAGCTGGACACTTACCTACTCAGCTAATTAGCTTAGCTGGAGTATAGCTAACATAAGCCGTGTAAGGCTAACACTGCTTGGCTAACAAACCAATAGTAGTAATTTCTAGGTTTTAGTCTTTGCTTAGAACCACTTCTTTGCACTGGCTTTTAAACACAGCAGAGCTGGACGTTTAATTTAACTTGTTATTAGTTTTATTATGTTAAATATGTTTTGTGTTTTATTGTTTTATTTGTATTCTACAGCACTTTTGGGCAACTGGGGTTGTTGTGAATATTATGTATAAATAAAGTGGAACTGTTTCTTAACTAATACAGGGTAGCTTACAATATTAGCTATCCTATAATGGGAGTCTGGTTGTCCTGTAGTCTAGTCTTCAAAGAAAACACCTTTAGTTAACCAAAACTTAACAAACCAATTGAAGCCTGTTTCTGAACTTGAAACCCACTTTGCTTTCAATTCCTAGTAATAGTTTAACTTTTACTTCACCCTGCTAATTAGTTTAGCTAGGTTTTCAAAGCTAAGGGCTAGTTAAGCAGTGTTAGCTAACCCACAATGTCTGTTTACCTTGTCTGTTTGTATTTGTACTTTTATTGCCCAGTAGAAAAAACTAAAACTTAAAAACTGAATTTCTCTTCACGATTAACTCTGAGTTATAATTCCACCTACCGTATACCTCAATAACCCATATCTCACCATGCTAATTAGCTAGGTCACCTAGCTAGAGATATAAGTTACACATAACCTACTAATTTGACAGATACTTTGAGCTGCCATTTCATAACAAAGAAGGTCTTAATAATTTTTTTCAATCAAGAAAACACAACCTCAGATGGCATCTAGCAAACACACAGTAATTAGCTTAAAAAGGCAGTAGATGTTGAGCTTTATTGCTGACTCTGAAAGGTGCAACAGACTGTGATAACTCTGGCATTATATCTTACAGTAATTATTATTGCTATTAGTTATTGTATCTTCATATTTCATCATTTTTAAGTTTTTTTTAATATAAATTCTGTTCTAAATTACATGGTTTCACAGTTTATGTGAATGTTCACCAATTAATGAAGTGCCAAAATGAGCTTATTTCTACTGAATGCATTGCAAGTTAAAAAAATCTATTAAAAAAATTAAAATGTTAGCAAGTCAAAGACCTTGTACGTCCATTTAAACATAACTAATATGCTGATATGTTAATGTATTTTATAGAACTGAAATAAATACTTTAAGATCACAATACAGTAATTCATTTAAAAAACTTGATATTTTTAATTTTTCAAAAAGCTACTATTTTAACAACACATCTGCATGACAGTGGTTCAAAATGATTCCAAATTACTATCTTTGTAAATAGTGGTAAATATTTACTTGTTTGTAAGATTATGACATGCTGTGTCCTCAACGTCATAACAACAACAGCAAAAAAAAAAAAACAATAAAAAAACATACTGAATTTAATGGCACTTTTTCCTTACTATTGATCAGAAACATATATTTACTTGTATATGGAGAATATTGCGCTCCACTTAAAAACCCTGAAAAAATGTGTTGCCATTAGACTTTACTCATGTTGTTTCCAACAGTCGGCACTGTTATTCAAATCAGCAGCTGATTAGTTTTGAATCAAAACTGTTGCATCAAATGAAACTAATAAACACCACACAAGTAAAATCAGTTATCAATGAGAGAAAAATGAAACCGGTGCTGATAAAAAAATTTTTTCTCCCATCTGTTTCACATTTCACCTCAGGGTAAATGCTGCAAATGATAATAGGATGTGGCTTTAGCTGTCATGTTAACTCTTCCTGTGCTTCCTTTTCTTCCTTTAGTCATAGGATGATTCAGTTTTCTCCTGCAGGGCAAGTTAAGTATATCTTGGTGGAGTGTACACATGGTCATTAATCAGCAGTAGAGTGGAAGAAACCATCTCTCCATCCAGAACACTCAGTCATTCAGACAGAGTACATAGTCATGCATCGACTAACACTCTGCCCAAAACAGAGCCATGGTTCTTCATATTTACTGGAAAAATCTCATCTTAAAACAACAACAAAAAGCAATTATTTCCAGGGGGGATGACATCATTTGTTCCCCGAGAAACTTCATTTGTTCGTGACAAAAAGGAAAATAAGGTTGGCTGTTATTGCAGACAAAATGAGCCAGAGGGAAAATGTTTAGCATTTTTATTTCTGTTTGACGCAAAGAGAATTGTCTCATCCATCTGGAACATTTTTACTTGTGAAAATATATAATAATTTGGGCCTCAAATATCAGGTTAAATTTCTCGTTATAAGAAACACAGGTAGAAAAATGCCTACACTCACCGTCTTCTTTCTCCCACTTGCTTGATTTCCTCACGTCCTCTTTCTCAGATTCCCATCTGTCATTTTTTTTTCCTTCTTTGCCCTGAGGGACCCGACTTATTCTCCCTCCTTCTAGGAGAAGTTTACCAATGCAACATCCATACTCTTCTGCGACTTCAGTGTCTATCTCAATATGCACACAGATATCACCTCTTTATTCCTGTCCTCCTTCTGTCCAGCTACTCTTTCCAGGGACGACCATCTGTGTCCAGGCAGCAGGTTCAGGTTAATTCTTTCAGA
This sequence comes from Melanotaenia boesemani, assembly GCF_017639745.1. Lineage (NCBI taxonomy): Eukaryota > Metazoa > Chordata > Actinopteri > Atheriniformes > Melanotaeniidae > Melanotaenia > Melanotaenia boesemani. The sequence goes on from NC_055697.1 coordinate 7,076,745, forward strand.
CAGATTTCACTTAATTAAAAATAACCAACTGAATGCTGCAGTGTGCAACACTTTTATTTATTTATTTACTTCTTATTTAATGTGACGTTTTCTCTACATTTGATAGAAAACTCACTGTGTTAGATTTAATAGTTTGGTAGAAATTCTTGGTGGGAGTTTAGAGAAATGTATTTCTATAACATCAACAAGGCAGAGAACAAAACAGCCAGGACAAAAATTCAAGGTTAATTAGTAACATGACATGCCTCGCTGCTGCTGGTGGTGTTTGTCAGTTTTACTTACTGGCCAAAGAAAAGGTTAGTGCTGAGTTAGAAAAATAAAAAGTCTTTACTAATGAGGAAACATGATAAAATCCGGACTGACAGTTTATTGAATCAGAGATTCAACAGAGATTTTCACAACCACAGATTTTTACTGTCTCCTCCCACAATATAAATAATAAAAACCATAACAAACAAAATTTACTATCAATGTTTTAAGCAAACCAACCTCTACAATGACTTCTTCTTTTTACACTATATAGTCATAGAAAGTATGAGAATTAAAAGAAAAACAAATAAACAAAAACCTCTTTAGACTACCTTTATTTTGCTTGTCAAGAACCTAGTGTTTTTTTATTTTATGGCGCACAATGGCTCCGAGTAAGCACCCTCAATTTTGTTGTAACTAACAGTGCAATTACAATAAAATTTATCTTATCTTATCTTACCTCATCATCAGCCTTAAGACTTGTTTATGCTCCCTTTGCAATGTGAATTATCACATCCATTCAAACGTGGTCAAATGTCGCTGCCCCCACACTCCCATGCGTGCTTTACGTTGGCATGGTTGTTACTAATTACATCCACTAGAGGGCAGTGGGCGCTTCTGACGCTACTTTCAATCGCAAATATGGCGACGATGGAGGAGATCATGATCAGGAATAAACAAAAAACAGGCAGTGCAGTAGACGGCAGTGAGCATGGATTCTTCTTCTTTGTTCTTTTTGCTGGTTGCATGTAAGCTATACTGCACAATGCTGCCCCCACAATTTCCAGTGGTACTACTCCGTCTATGCATCTGCAAGCTCTCTGGAAATAGACTAAAATATGCAAGACATGAACGCAGAGGACAGAGAAAAGGCGCTGAGCATGACTCAGCCCTCACATGCTAACTTGGGGTATGTATTCTGTGCAAGTCAGTTAAATCCCAGTTCTCTTTACCCAGATAGCATCTTTAATTTGTGTGAAATCTGTAAACCAGCTCCTTCAGGACATACACCCTTTGACTTAACCCCTTGATACCTGGTGTCTCAAATTTGCTGCAAACTCTTTATGGCCTTCTTTTGTCTTTTTACTTATTTTTATCCATTTAATTTATTAATTTAATTTACTACTGTTTAGGCAAAGTTTTTTTTTAGATATTTACTTTTTAGTTATTAATTTAATATTTAATTGTGTTTTATTTAATTCCAGTGTTTTTCTTTTTGTTCTTTTTTCCTTATTTTATTGTATTTCTTTTGTTTTTATGTAATTGTGAAAGAGCGGAGGTTGATAAAATTGATTTATTTATTTGCTTATTTATTTTAATGTGACAAACCCGTCTTTTAATGTACTGAGACGTTACAACCCTCAAAAGCAACAGATCTTCATGAATAACAAGTTGTAAGTCTAAAAAATGAAGTTTTTGTATGAAAGATATAAGAAAGATTAAATAAATCATCAACATAATCTGAGCCACCTTACTGAACTGGAAATCTGCTGAATCAAGTATACAATTATTATAGTAAACCACAAGTAAGCTGGTCAGCTTCCTGTAAATCATAAGATGAAATGGGTGTAGTTAATGGACGATGGAGGAAGGATAAAGTAAAAGGCAAAACATTTCACACCATTTATCAGATCCAGCTCACCTTCCTCAAAAGGGACACCAGATCCTTGGGCCAGGCTGGACTGTACTGGACACTGACTGTACTGAAGAGCTGGAGCAAGGATTCCACTGAGTTACTGGCATGGATGTCATAGGGCCTCTGGTATTAGGAGAATGTGGCAAAAAGTAAAAGAAAAAAAAAAAAGAAAAAAATCAAGAAGGTGAGGAGAAGCAGGCGTGTGCAGAGAAGAAAGTTCATATGTTTTTGCTGCTACGATGGCAACTATGGCTTACCCATCCACGCAGCACTTCGAAGGCTGTCACTCCCAATGACCACCAGTCTACTTCAAAAGCGTAGCCCGTACCGCCACTTACAAAGGACTGGAAGATCTCTGGGGCTAAAAGCAGCAGACAGACAGACAGCTCATGTCTGCAGCAGGAAAAAAAAGCTTCTCACCACAGCTCATGCATGCAGGGGAATGAAGAAAATGTTTTGTTCACCAAAAACAGAATTTTCCCCTCAGTCATGACATGAAAAATAGTACATTTACCTCAGATTTTACCGACTTAATACCAGATCTGACTTGTAGCAGAGTAACATTACCCATGTAGGGCTTGGTTCCGGCTAATGCTGTGGCTCTCTCTCCGTCCTTTATTATCGTTGCTATGTTGAAGTCTGTCAGGTGAGCGTGACCTAAGAAAACACAAGGACAAAAATCCATCAAAACATTTGTGGTAATTGTCTCTGGTGACACAAAAAGGAAATGTCTTAGCATTAGAGCAGAAAATGAATTAAATGTGACATTTCAGTGAACTGGATGGTTATTCTGTGCGTCAGTCAGAAGCCCCTCAGTCCTCTGACCCAGACACTGGTGTGTCTCATTATCAGGCTGCATACTTGTTGTTTTAATAATGATGGACTCTCACTACTGTCTACACGATGTGTATCTGAAATAATTAGATCATTATGCAAGTCCCACTCTTCCTCAGTTATGCCCTTTGAAACACAAGCATTTACTTCCAGGTATAACGTGTCTATAGAGAGACATGAATCGGGTTAAACTAAATTATCTGTTTGTAAAGACTCAAATATAAAAGTCACACTTCAGGTTTAGTTTTTATGTTTATTAATATGCACTGTTCCCTTTTTAAAAATAAACTGAAATAAATAAGAATATTTATACAACTTTATATACAACAACATACATGCAACAAAAAATATGTGATAATTTTTACGGAATTAAGAAAAATCGTTTTTTGTTTTCTGAATTAACAACATAATTTTTTGAAAAACATCATTTCCTTCTCTGTTTTATTGAAATAATTAGATAATTTTTTCATAATCAATATACAATAAAAAAAGAAAATGTTCGATTGAAAAAAACTTTAATTAATGTAGAAAAACTGAACAAAAAATATATTTTTATGTTAAACTATGTATAACTATAATTCAGAAAAAGAAAAGCACTATATAACTTTTTTATACGCAGCAGCCGAGTTTTGCTTCACGCACCACGTCACATGCTAGCAAGCGGCCATTTTGAATGCGCACAGCAAAGAAACACAAGAAGACATCTGAGGAAGAGAGGAGAAGAAAGATAGAAAGAGGGCAAATAATAAGACAAGCGTCAACATAAGACTGTCTTTTTCTGGCTGGAGAGATCTCACAGTACAGGTATAATGCAAAATGGATGCTGCATTAGCCGTCTATAGGAGGCACATCACTGAGAAAATTGCAAAAGTTCTGTAGTTTGTCCTTAAAGCATTTCCAGACACACTCTGCTTTGTGAAATCTGGATTTCATGACTGCATTGTTTGGCAAAATCACTTAACATAGAGATATCTGTGCCGTGGATAGACTACTTACATGTTCAATTCTAATAGAAAGTTAGAACCAGCAGAATGTCTTGAAGGTTTCTCATACAGTCAACAGTGTGGCAACCAGGACATTTCAGTAAGAGACTTGATTACAGATGTACTGGAACAAGAACAGTGGTCCAATTAACTGGCCAGGCTGAACTATAACAATGACTTAACTCATTGTTTATGGATCCTAAGTTGTGTTACTGCTTTTCAAAGCAACACAGATTAACAATCAGTCCTTAGATTTAAATTTCTTACATGGCAACAACTTAATATCAGTTAGGTTTCCATATAAAATGACTTTTAGAGGAGAAATGACTGCCACAGCTTTACATGAGAAACAGGTATTAATCACTACTGCAAGCTAGATAGCACAGAAATATGGACTAAATTTAGCATTGATGCTAGCCTAAGGCTAACTTGGACGTAAGACCCATGTTCCACAGTCTCGATGAAAAAAGTGAAACATGACTTTAAGTTTTTGGTCTGTTATTTTGGAGCATGTAATGAAAAATAACTGGCTGGAAATTAAATGTGGTTCAAATTGTTGCTCAGGGCAAACTATTTTCTAAACTAAATTTTCTGCATGTAAAAAAAAAAAGAAAGTGTTTTCATGCTCTTATTTGGTTATCTATGCTCGCCAAGCCAATATGTCCTTGAAATAGTCAGGAGCTGAATAACACTGAACAACAGATGCATTCAGAGTATAAATTGAAATGATTTGAACACATACAAGACCTCGACAGACAAACCAAATCTTTATGGAACTAGATTCGAATGTTGTCATGTTTAATTTCTTGAACACTCACACACAAAACACACAATTAATGTTCTTACCTTGTTCATCTAATAGGATATTGTCTGGTTTGACATCTCTACAAGAGACAAAAAGACAGAAAAAAGACGTTCATGTAAATAACTAAAATGTACTGCATGTCAAATGTTGATGTTAAACTTTTTTCTATAGGATATTTAAAAATAACAAGGTTGACCAAAGTGCTGTTCTAGTTCATTTAGAAAAGAAGAAACTACCAACCAATTAAACAAAAACACACAAATACAATAAAACTGACAAGTGAAAACAAAGAGACACAACATAAAAACCTGATGCTAATTAAACTGAACTTGAATTAGAAGCCAACGTAATATGGTAAGTTTCAGATAGGGTATGCATGGCTGTGAGGATATTAAGTGTAGGTTATTCCAGAGTCTGTGGGTTGCCACTGCGAAAAACCTAATGCCCCCCATGCTTTAAACTAGACCTCAGCAGCACTAAGAGCATCAGGTGAGATGTCTAAGTGACCTTTTGGGGATATACAAGTGGACCAGATGGGTACCATACCATTTAAAACTTCAAAAGTGAGTAAAAGCGTCTTAAAATCAATACAAAACTGGGGAAACAGCCAGTCTAAACCTGCTGAAGAAGCAGTTATATGATCATGTGACCTGGTAAAACACATACATGCAGCAGCATTCTGGACTAACGGCACGTGATGGTGAGACAAGCAAGACCAAGACGATATCAAAAATTACATGCATGAAAAATATTGCAAGGTCCTTTGAATGAATTTAAGAGTTTGCTTTGACAATTTGCCACAACTAATAAAAGCTACTCTAGTTTAAAATAACTATCTAAAAACACTTAAAGGTTTCTAACAGTTGAGGAATAGTGAGAAGCATGAGGTATAGGGGTAAAGACAAGTGTATCAGGTAAGTGATCCAAAGATGAATGATTTCCAAATACAATAACTTCAGTCGTTTTTTCATTTACGGTTAAAAAAATTCTGTGTTAACCAGTCTTTGACATCTTGAAGGCAGGTAAAAGCTGTAGTGGGAGGGAGACATCCAATTTAGAAGGTAAATAAGTTTGGATGTCATCAGCATAACAATGAAATATGAATATATATTGTACTGCCTGAAAATTGATCCCAAAGGCAGCTTATATAACGAAAAGAGAGTCAGAAATGGATCCAAAATGGATCCTTGAGATGCACCACCACAAATGGAGGCTGAGGATGAGCATGAATAAGATTTAAACCATGATGAAACTTTAAGACAACTTAAACAGGTTGAGAAATTACATGGAAAAAAAAAGAGCTCAGGCTGAATTTCACTGTACTAAAAACAACCAAGTAGGTATTTTTTCAAAAATGAGCTCCAGCTGCAGGACTCTGCCTCACAGGAAAGTTGCTTCAAGTGTAAAACAAAACAAACAAACAAACAAACAAACAAACAAAAAACAAAAAACAAAAAACAAAAGCTAAATAAATAAATATACATAACTAATAATAAATTTCACAGGCAGATCACAGATGAGAACAGTATTTATTTTCTTTAAATATTGTTATTAAATAACTGTCAACTATTTAAATAATGAGTCAAGCACCATGTTATTTTTGTTTTTTTTTTTGGAGCAGAATTAGTGATTAATGAACAAAGAACACAGTTTAAACCAGGGAATGTGGATGTTCTGTTTTTGCAAAGCAATCAAGTTAAAAAAAATGTCACCATGAGCAGCAACCTTTCAGAGAGAGATTGGTCAACCTAAGTTTGTTCTTCTTCTTCTGTTTTTTGGTGGTTGGCAAAAATGAACTGGCACATTGCTGCCACCAAGTGGTCTGGAGTGTGGACCAGAGATTTCCAGAGCTCAAGAGATTTCCAGAGCTCGAGTTGTCAAAATATTAGTTCCTCTGCTTTTCCCAATCCCACGCGCCCTCACGAGTCAATAGTTAGAAGATCATTAAAAACTCCTAGCGCTGCCTCAGGTAAATGGCAGGATTTTTGTCTACATGGTCATATTTCTCCTCAAAATTTTGACAGAAAACCAAATTTAGATATTGGCATATAGTTAGAACAGTTACATCAAGGTTTTTCTTTTTGATGACAGACTCCACAACAGCGTGTTAGAAAGCAGCTGGTAGTCAGCCTGGTGACAATGAAACATTTAATAAGCAGTCCCTCTAAGATTTCAGTGGTTGTTGGTGATGTTCTGACCTAAAATCACAAATTTCGTGGCAGCTTTTGTGAAAAGTTGAAACAAAATGTATTGTGGTTTTTAGTGTTTTTTTTTTTTTTTTAACGGGTTCATTTTTATTGTAAAAGCACCTCAAATTTATATCAAAAAATATTATTCATCATATTCCAACTTTCTTTGTTGTAACAGGCACATTGGGAGAGTATTTCACTACTCAGCAGAGTGCTCTTGAAGCTGCAACAAATTGTTCAGACAACACAAATATAGTGACTTTTTCTGGTGTTATTGAAGACTTTTGGAAACTGACGTGAAAGCACGTTTACTTCTTCACGATGAGCAGCGTTTCCTCCCCTCCCCATCCGTTAGCGCTCACAGCTGCAGTTAGAGCAGGAGGCGTTCCCCTCTGCTCCATGACCAGACTGAAAATGACTGAAAGCTCGTAAAGCTAACACTAGCTGATCCCACCCTGGCTTATCAGAGTGTGGACAAAAACATTGAAAAAGTTAGAAGTACCTAACATGTTGTTGACTTTTAATTACATAACAGCTGGAGCTGCTAGTTAAAGTACTTAAAATGACACTTTAACTTTAGGTCTTTTCATTTTGGGCCAGGGATATTTAGGGAATAGGGAATTATAATGCAATTAAATGCATTTTTCCAGACATTAATAGAGGTTCAGTTTACAATATTAATGTCAGTGTCTATTATTTGATTCAGATGTTCACTAAAATCGATTTAAATAAAAACAAAGATGTTGCTTTTTGGGGCAAATATTGTAATGCAATTAAAATGTGATTAATTGAGATTAATTAATTATTAGGCCTGTAATTAACCTGATTTTTTTTTTTTTTTTAATTGAGACCGATCCCCAATATATATTTAGAAAAAACCTCTTCCCTCACCTAACCTAATCTCCTCTGGGTAGGGTGGGTGGCTGTTCATCTCAAGCTCAGGACCTCTACCAGAGGCCAGAGAGCTTGGGGGTCCTGCTCAGTATCTTAGCTGTTCCTAGGACTGTACTCTTTGATTGTCTGATGTTTCTCCAGGTATGCGTTGGAGCCACTTCTCCAGTGTTGGGGACACGGCCCCCACTGATCCGATGACCACGGGTACTGCTGTTGCCTTCACCTTCCAGGCTTTCTTCTGCTCTTCCTTGAGGCCTTGGTATTTTTCCAGTTTCTTCTGTTCTTTTTTTTCCTCTGGACCTCTGTGCTCTCCTTCAGTCCAGGCCTCTCTAGCCATTGGTGGGACTTGTTTATTTCTGCCACTTCTGCTATCTGTCAGTGGTACATCCCATGCAGGGGTTTTCCTCTCATGGTGGTTCCTCCAACACTTTCCCTTCCAGGTTTCATTGCCTGAAGACATTCACTAACTGCTTACCTTGGATAGTAGCTCTGATGCTAACTAGTTCTCTGCTCTTTGAAACAGTCACTGTGTTTACCGCTTGGTTTATTCACTAAAAGCTGTTTTTCTTTAGGTTTTTGTGTGTGTGTGTTTCTGGTACTTTGTTATTTTGCTGTGATACATGTTTTTGTTTGTTTTTTTTGTCTGCTTGTTCAGGACAATTTTGTCAGGACAGCTTTAGCTCAGGAGAAAGACCAGTCGTCTTTCTTTCGGTGGATCGATTCTAGGCTTCCCTGGTGACATGCCTAAAACCTGCATTGCTTCCCGATGTGTCTATTAGGGTATGAATGTGTGTGTGTGTGTGTGAAAGGGTGAATATGACGTGCAGTATAAAGCACTTTTAGTGGTCAAGCTGACAGGAAAAGATGTATGTACAGTCCATTAACCATTTTGTTTTCCTGTAAAGGTCTATGATATTCTCTGTTGTGTTTCTGTATAGGTGTAGTAGTTGGTTTGTTTTCTGATGTTTCTGGTCGATTGAAGGCCATTTCTCCCTGTCTGGTGTATCTTTATCTCCTCTTTCTTTTCTCTGCTCTCCTCTTGATTTCTGTTCACTCTTTACCCTTAGTCTTCTGTGCCTTCTGGTCAGGTCCAGCAATATTATGTAAATTCAGTAATAAACAATTATTCAAGATAAAAAAAAACAAACAAATAAAATAAGAATAAAAAAATGTATTAGATTATCAAGAGGAGCATTATACTCATGAAGCTCCCCTTGGCAAAGCAAATTTGTTGAGCATCACACAGCAGCCAGACCATCACTCTGCTGCTACAATGCTAGACAAGTAAAAAAAAGAAGCATGAAAAAGCAGTTTTATTTCTTGCTGTTAGAAAAGTGTTTCATAGACTCAAGGCTTAAACTAAACGTCTAATTCAGTTCATGTTAGTCATCACTGAACTTGAAGTTGTCCTAGTTTGTGGTCAACAAGGGAAAGACTGGAATCAGACATGCAGCATGTGTTATGTCTGTAGGAGGTGCTTAAAGGCTGATGCATGTGTGAATTACATGTTGATGCAACATGTTGTGTGTGTGTGTCAGTAACAGCACAGTAGGGACGAGATCCTCTTACTCCCTGCATTTCAACTGTTCGCAAAGGGAAGGAGAGCCCAACCATCACAGATGTGCTGAAGGCGCTTGCATGTTTAACTGTACATGCTTATTACACTGGGAACTCACGCACACACACATGCACACACATGTTGACTTTTCCTAGCCCTTCCAGCACTCTACGGGTAATTACCAGAGCGCACACGGCTTATTTAATTATGCTGCACACCACGCTGGAGTGGAGAACACACAAGGCCTGCAGAGACCATATACACACCCTGTAAGCCTGTGTGTGCGTGCTGCATCTATGGAAACCTACATTAATGCTAATACCATCTGCCAAGATTCTTGAAGATGAGAGGAAGAGGACGTGATGGGGAACCCACGGTACAAAGTAGGAAGGAGATACGTACACAGGTGGAATCCTGACATGACACTTTGAATTTACGTAGCATTTAATTCATTTTCAGCAACTGCATACATGTCATTTAAACATGAAACTGCACATACAAAGAAGTATCTTTTTGTACAGGATCACGTCTAAAGAGTGAGCTGGTCTATGAAGAAAAGTAAAGCTGTCATGGAGTGCATGAAGCAGCCAGGGGAGACGACAACAGAAAAGAGAAAAAGGGACTCTCCAAGTCTACTTCCTTTCTCTCCTAGGACTAATTTTACCTCCCTGGGCATGGTGACAGCTGACTGTTGCTAGGAGACCGGATACCCTTCTTTCTTCAGTTGGTGCAACAAAATAATTGTATAGTATTCTGTTGTCAAAAAACTTACAGAGTGGAACTAAACAGCGGCCATGTTTACCAAGTTATTCACTAAAATATCAGATCACCACCACCAACTCTCAACGAGTCGGAAGATGATCTCATTCACTCAGTCTCGCTGTGAGGCTGCTGGCAGATGTAGTGGTGCGTATATTGCATACAGCGTACTATACCCCCATCTGAGTACCTAAAAATAGCCACAGATGCACATCAGTAAAGGCTACATTCAATCATGTGTTAAGACTCAGCTCCTGAGCCACAACATGAAGCAATGACAAATCCCAGCGTTTATGAAAATTAGAGGTGTATTTCATTAAATGTATGTCTGGAGCCAAAGTCTAGAGAATATAGAGCAAGATGAGACATGACAGAATAAAAAACAACTTGATTTTCTTGTAAGAAGAATTATGTTTCTGAAATTTGTGTCAGTCAAGTTTATTTTTGAGTGAATTTCAGGATAGATGCAAATGTTGCTTCAAATGTGCTGTTTCCACCAGCGTTAGTGGCTCCACACAGTTTACAAAGTATTCTGCTTTGCTTTATATCAAAGGTGAAATGTGTCCATGTGTCTGCTTTTTTCTTTCTCCCCAGTGTTGACATTTTGCCACATTAGTTTCGTAAGACCCAAGCTGGGAAAAAGGGCAGCTGCCCACATGGGAACAAGCAACTCCTATACATATCTATATATATCTATATATGTGTGTGTGTGCATATTCTACCGACTATCTGGGGCTGTGTTGTGGGGGCAGCGGACAAAGCAAGGAAAGTCCAGACTTCCCTCTCCCCGGCCACATATGCCAGACCATCAAGGGGGATCGCGAGGCACTCCCAGGCCAGCTGATAGATGTAGTCCCTCCAGCGTGTCCTGGGTCTTCCCCGGGGTTATATATAGGGATGGGCCGATATTATACTAGCATCGCAAATACTCGCCGATCCTACCAAAAGTAAAGGGATCGGTATTGGCGAGTATTTCTGTCTAAACACCATCTGATACTATGGAAACAGAATCATAATTCTTTGTTTCCTACCCAACACGACCACACACAGACGCAGGAAGTTATGCAGTCTTGGTTGACCGGTGTTTTGAGTTGGTAGGCGAGAAGCAGCTGCACTGTTGCGCTAACATTTAGCATTAATGGTATTCTAGCAATCCTACAGTGATGTTCCTGTTAATGTTACATGTAAAAATGTTTTATGTGTTTGGGAGACTGTAATATTAAGTGTGTGTGGGGTTGAGACAGATATGTGGTTGGATCAGAAAATAAATGGGCACAGTAGCGAGAGTGAGTCGGAAAATGAGCAGGCTAGAGAGAAGGTTGACGTTGTTGTTTTTTCTGATGCTGGTTGTTTGGTGTGCTTACGGCCAACAGTAAACGTTATTTGTTCAATAAAGCAGCTGTTCTCAGAATAACTCCGCATCCGTTCATAAATATGTCCTGCCGGGCGCTACAGTATGTTAGTAATTTGGCATCAATATTCATTAGAAAATTCCGTTAGCAAAACAGCAACATGCCTAATATACGGGGCTGAAGTTTCCAGAGGCGACATGAATGCTGCCAAATTTACCACCAGCGACTTTATGAAGCATTTTGGTTGAAATCACGTGAAAGAGCATGAGTTTGTTGCCTTAAAGGAAATATATAACGAACCACAGCAATAACAAATGTTGGCAAATGCTTTTAAAATACATGAGTAATTTGAAGAAAGCCAACGCAATACCAGAAGTCTTAGAATTTATTGTCCTGGATTAACAGCCCCTGTTATTTGTGGTAAACGTTCACTGTTCGTCCAATTTCAAGATAGTTTTTAATAGAAATTCTTTGATCCGACCGGAAATAGCATTGGAAAAAAAATATATACATATAAGAAACTACTGTTCTAACTGCTACATTCATCCATTCTCTCTACCGCTTAGTCCAGTTCAGGGTTTGGAGGAAGCTGGCGTCTATCCCAGCATTTAACAGGTGAGAGGAAGGTACACCCTGGGCAGGTCGCCAGTCCATTGCAGGGCCAACATAGAAAGAGAAAAACCAACCACTCACACTCACATTCACTCCTAGGGAGAATTTAGTGTCCAATCAATCTAACATGCATGTCTTTGGACAGTGGGAGAACGCTGGAGTAGAGAATCCATGCATACACAGGGAAAACATGCAAACTCCACACAGAAAGGCCAATGTTTGAACCTCCTCCCCAGCCAAGGCTTGGCCACCACACCACAGTGCAGCCCAATAATATGTATAATATGTAAAACTGCTCAAACTGCAAGACGTCCACCATTCTCCATTTCTGTATCGTGTTCTTCGTTATAATTCAAGGAAGGCGTCGCGCCGCTATGACATCATGCTATTACGTAGCTGAGACCTCCAACACTATCTGACTGATATGCAGCCCACCGGTGAGCACAGTAAAGTTGGTAACGCAACAGAGATCAGGATTTACTGCATCAAACCGTTCCGTACCGACCCGGACTTGCTGATGGAAACGAGGCTTTACTGACCGGTTTAAAACCAACCTACACCTAAATCTGTTTTTACTTCTTATTTTCTTCGTCCCTCTGCCGGAAACGGCCTTTGTCATGGGAAACTATTCTTTCTTTAAACTGGAGATATATAACCCACGATGATGTAGGTGTGGTGGTTTCCCTCATAAACAGTAAAACATGTTTTCTGCATTCATTTATCTCTAATCTCTTGGATTAAGTAAAAAACATACAGGCTAGATCAGTTTGACTGAGTGTGCCTAAAGAAAGTATTCAACTGAGTGGATCAGGAGAGGAAATGATTATCAGAGGATGGCATTCTTTAAAAACATAATGCAAGCTGAGATGACGCCATGTTTTTTTACGGTTTTCAGACTGAGTTTGTAGAAACACTCTTCAGAGATGAAACTGACACATTGCTGCTGTTCTAAAACAAGTTTGTGCACTAGAATGTTTATTAATTTGCATTTTGAGCATTTGCTTTATTCTGCCCCCAAAATGTGAGAGTGTAAACACAATTTACACACACAACATTTGTAACATGCACACACATATCGGTTAGAAGGAACAAATGCAGTCCGGATAAGATTTTGAATGTTGTTCAAACAGTTTTTCAGCCATCTGTGACAGTAAATCTGCAATCTGTGGGGATCTAGCTTCTTCATTTACTGGAGTGGACACACACACACACACACATTTACTGTACTCCACTGCTGCGCTCAGCATATCTGGGTATATAGCTGTGGATAGTGAGACTACACTAATTAAAGGTGGTGTGTTGCAAGAACTACAAAGACTTGTGTTCAATCTTTAGAGATGTAAAGCAAAAACAAACGCGGTTCGGGTGTTTATTCACACTGAGGCTGAATAAATCAAATTCCAGAATCCAAATCCAGATTAACATAAAAATGAACCACTTGTAAGTTGGGTCATGACCTACTTCTGGTGGAATTTCAATGCAAATCTGTCCAGGGTTTTCAGTGATCCAGAGTGATGCACTAATTACATTAACAGTTTCTATTTTATTGAACGGGCTTCTACTGTATGGAATAAAGGACTGTTTTACATATTTTGAGCAGCATAACTACAGCAAAATATAACAAATGTAACAGTTAAAACCTGAGTAAAGCTCTCTAAGGGGCTGCAGGGCAGTGCGCCATCTGACAGAATAAGCTGACATGGCGTGATACTAAGCTTTGAGGTCAATGTGGACGCAGGTGAGATGAGTCAAAGGGACGCGATGAAGGTGTGCAAAAAAATGTCTTTACTAAGACACATGAGTCATGTCCATAGCCTGAAGTGTTTCTACTGGTAATTAGGAAGGCACTGTGACTTTGTGCTTCTGAATAACTAACAGTGCATACACCAAGAAAAATAGATTATCCCTGCATTTGCTCCACAGCAGAGAGGAGATAATGTAGTTGCACAGAAAAGTTGGATTAAATTCATCCTTGCCTTTGAGTTGTAGCCTGAGGATTAAATCTGGATATTAATAAATTATCAATAATGTCACTGCAAGCTGGAAAAACATAAATCTATGAAATAAAACTAATGGAGTACTTGAAATTCCAGACGCAACCTTGAGCTGCTCTTCTGTGTTTTTTGGGTTTGTTTTGTTGTTTCAGTGCAGAAGAAAAACTAAGCTTTGGCCTGAGGCTTATCGTACGTGCCAACACAAAATTATGCAATCGGTTGGCAACGCTGCAACTCTCTGCTAATATCACACATTAATTTATGCATTTGGGGGTTAACTGTGGTTTTATTTATTATCATTGTTAATGATTTTTTAAAGTCACGTTAAGTGTAAAATCTGAAAACCAAGAACCTAAAGGAGTTCATTTTACAGTGATTTTCATCATTAAAACCCATCAGTAAGTCATAAATTACATAAATATTCTAAATGGTTTTAAATTTACAATCAATCTAAACTGCTACATGAAAATGAAGAAATGTGTACCTATGGATGATGTGTTGGCTCTGCAGGTAGTCCAGCGCCAGTGTCATCTCACAGAGGTAGAGTTTGACTGCGTCCTCGCTGAACTGGACGTTCTGCTGTAGGTGGTAGCGCAGATCTCCTCCCAGCAGGAGGTCCACCACCATGAACATGTCCTCCTCATCCTGGAACGAGTACCTGGTCGTAGTGGGACCATACAGTATTCAGTTACCATGTCCAGGTGAGCGGAGGGGACATAAAACACATGCTGACAAACAGAAGCAAACATTAGACCAAACATCATCCTGTATGTGGGCTTAGATGCCTTCTCATGCATTACATATGATGCACTTTATATGCAAAGTTTATGACATGCATGTTTATGGGAATACACACCAGGACAGACACTGCTGCCAAAGACCACATGAAAACATGCTCTTTACATGTATCAAACTTAACAGGTACCGGGTAATTAGTATTTATACATGCAAAGCAAACGTGTGGTATACAACAGACGTGAATGTTCTGCAGTGAATATCACTTAACCACAGAAAAATATAAAACTGCAACACCTCTCAGTAAGTGGGAATTAAACAGTATGCTAACTGCTTTTGTGATAATAAAAACACAAAATCAGCTCAATGATACAAAAATAAATCTAATTATTTTTTTTATTACAGACATTTATTTCTTGTATTTCTTTTCTATTTTTTCATTTATTTTTGGTTAATAGGCTCAGTCCTCCTCAGGATGGAAGGACATGTGTTGCACATATTTTTTTCAGGTACTTTCTGTAGCTCTGCTTTTTTTTCAAAGTGGACTCATGAAGAAAAAAAGATTTATCTAACCCTCTATTGCATGCATTATGATGCCAGTGTTTTTATGTCTCAAAATAGACAAAAAAAAAATTTTATGTCTGTATTTTTATTTTTTTTTCTTTGTATATTTTTGGGGGTTGTTGCATGTAGGCAACATTACACCATAATGGTTTATTAATGGAAAAAAGTAATAAAAAAAACAAAAACACTATTTGATTAACATTTACTTCAGAAATATGTTTAAAATCTTCAATAACTTCAACAATTATAAATGTAAAAGTATTGTAATAGAAAGTCTTTTCAATGGTTTTACATCTTAGTTGTTGTCTGGAGGCAACATTGGACTAAACTTTACACAAACACCATATAATACAAATATCACAACCATTTGCTCAAAAAGAAACTGGAGTAAAATTCCAGAGTTTGATAATTGTTGCTTCATTTTAATGAATGTTTGCTGTATGTTTTCTGTCTTTCCTGACATGTGTTGCCATTATTTCTGATGTTGCTGCTTAAAGGAACAACAAGCAGAAATGAATCATTTCTAGATTGGAGGAATTAAAAAATGGCTATGTGAAGAACTAAAGGTGTAATTTCATCAGGAGTATATCATGTCATCATACACCGTCTCTCTGTGTTGATCTCCAGCTTTGTGTTTACCAGCTGGTCCGGCCATGCGTTCATGTAAATTGCCACCTCCTCCCTCCTCTCGGAGCCCTCGGTCCTCCCTCCCTGTAAAAGGCTTCAGCCAGCGAGCAGTGGCAGTGTATATTTTTGAAGCAAAATGGCAGAGAGCAGAATGAAACATTGACCAAAAGACGAACAGGAACTGACACTACTTCGGGAAAAAAAAAAAAAAAAAGGTCGTTGGCGAAGAAGTTGTCGGATAGAGAAAGGGACAAAAGGGATACATTGACATTCATTCATTCTCTGTACCGCTTGGTCCATTATGGGTTGCGGGTTAACTGGAGCCTATCCCAGCATTAACAGGTAAAAGGCAGGGTTCACCCTGGACAGGTCACCAGTCCATCGCAGGGCCAACACATTAGGGACAAACAACTATTCGCACTCGCACTCACTCCTAGGGAGAGTTTAGAGTCATCAATTAACCTAACATGCATGTCTTTGGACGGTGGGAGGAAGCCGGAGTACCCGGAGAGAACCCACGCATACACGGGGAGAACATGCAAACTCCACACAGAAAAGTCCACTGCCCTCAAGGTTCGAACCTCCCCCCAGCCAAGATTCGAACCAGCAACCTTCTTACTGTGAGGCTGCGGTGCTAACCACCACACCACCGTGCAGGATTGACACTGACCTTGTATTTCCAAAGAGAAAAGCACTGCAAGAGCTAAAGAAGCTACAATTTGACTCGAAGCTAGCCCTTCTCCTGACAGTAAGTAACAACATAAATGTTATCGGTTACTTCAACATGTTTCACAACGATGATATTGTTTTGCTCAGTGTGTTTGCACTTTCGTTAGCAAACAAGGTGAGTGGGAGGAAGAGGTAGCGGGAGGTGTGGCTCATTACACACTTTGTTTTGGTCTACAGGTAAAAACAACAGCAAACCTTGCGATGAAATGATTTAGCTTAGCTTTATGCAACTCCATGAAACAGTTTTTTTCTATGCTAGAGGCAGAAATGTGGCTAATTTAATTCTGTAAATGGAGGAAAAAGTGTGGAAATTATGACCAAATAAGACAGAATCCTTGTAATCTTATGGCCCACAGAACAGTAATAATCTGAACTTGACGTTACTGCACAAACATCAAACTGCAGTTGAAGGAAAGGTCTTTGAAATATCTCATTTTGACTGAGTTTGGTTTTCTATGTGTAGTCTGAGTTCTCAGGTTATTCACTACAGTACCAGTCAAAAATTTTAGAAACACCTACACCTTCAGATCTAATGGTATTTCCAAGCTTTTTTGTTGTACTGAATATGTTGCCCAAATGGAAATAATGTGCTTCAAGGGTTTTTGAGAGAGAGGTGGGGTGAGCAGTCCAATCCAAACCCTGAACCACGTCACTGTGAGCAGTGGTAGCAATATCCAATGTGTTCAACAGGAGCTGCTGTACTATCTTTCCTGCTGTACTTTGGTATTTCTATCAAAAAATAATGGAGATATTTTATTTAGACCCCAGGAAGTTGTTTTCAATTTGTTGAGAAAAAATAATAGTGCATATCTCTACTAAAATGGTTCAAATTTATGGAAAAATACTAGACCAGGTCATAGTTTTTAATTCTTTTAGATTTGAGTGCTGCATTTGACACTGTTCATGCTATTTTAATCGATCGTCTTAAAACCTGGGTTGGCATCACAGACACTGCACTTGATTGGTTTTACTCTTATCTTTTAGATAGAACCTTTGCGGTCACCCTAGGTAATTATACTTCCTCCTCTGCCCACATTGCCTGTGGTGTACCGCAGGGCTCTATTTTAGGTCCCATTCTGTTTTCACTTTATATGCTCCCTCTAGGACACGTTATAGCTTGACATAACGTGTCCTTCCACTGTATTGCGACACACAGATTTACCTTCCGCTGAGACCAGGGGACACTGGAAGCCTAGCTGCTGTGTTAGAGTGTTTCAACGATGTGAACAGTTGGATGGCACAAAACTTTCTTCAACTCAACACTTCTAAATCTGAAATTATCTTAATCAACCCTCCTCACTCCACCGCCCATATTGTAGACAATCTGCCAGAAACCTAGGTGTTATATTTGATTCCAATTTTCACCTTCACATTAATAAAGTCATCAAGTCCTGTTTCCTTCACCTGCGCACAATCAGTAAAATCAAACCTGTCCTCTCCCGACCTGATCTAGAAAAAGTCATCAATGCACTCATCTTCTCCAGACTTGATTACTGCAACTCCCTCCTCTCCGGTCTCGAAAATAAATCCCTCTCTCGCCTCCAACTTGTTCAAAACGCAGCAGCTAGGCTTCTCATTGGTTGCAATAAAAGACAACATATTACCCTTGTTTTAGCCTCGCTGCGCTGGCTCCCTGTGCGTTTTAGAGTTGATTTTAAGGTCTTACTGATTACTTTTGAAGCTCGTTTAGGGCTGGCACCCAGCTACATTACGGACTTACTGACACCCTACGAGCCTCCACGCAGCCTTAGATCCTCAGGCAGGTCTCTTTTGGCTGTTCTGGGGTCGAAACTCAAGACCAAAGGTGACCGAGCTATTTCTGTCTGGGCCCCTCGACTCTGGAATGACCTGCCTAAGGAGATAAGGCTAGCACCGTCAGTTTCAACTTTTAAATCACTTCTTAAAACGCACTTTTATCGATTGGCCTTTTTATAATATTTTATCTATTTAATTTTCATGCTGTGTCTTGTCATTGTTTTCTTTGCTGTGTGCTGTTCAGCACTTTGTAAACTCTGTTTTTAAAAGTGCTATACAAATAAAGATTTATAATTATTTTTTATTATAGTTTTCAATATTCTCTCTATATGCTCGAGGTGATTCTTGTTGAATGCAATCTCTATAACATGTTTTACTTTGTCTATTTTTCATTAGCAGTGCAAAAACTACAAGTTTTATTTAGCCCTGCAGCACCCTTATCATAACTCTGGGCCCACCCTAGGGGGCCCATGCCCCAGTTTGGGCACCACTGGGCTAGGTCATCTGGAAATCACAGCTGTATTAACTATTGGTGATTGGGGAAGTGTTTGTTTCTTATTGTTCATAACAGAAAAATACATTGTGATGTAATTAATGAGACGTGACACAGTTACTATTATGTAACATCTGAAACTGCGCAGGGGTGTAGTGTTGTATACTGTATGCTTGGGTTGGCAGTGTTTAAATAAGCATCCTCTTCTTGCCATCCTTTTAAGCATGACTAACATCCACACTTATCACAATAACATGCCAGTTATTTGGAGAAATGCTCAACGAGAGGCAGTAGTTGTCAAGTTTGAGCTCTTTTTTTGATGTGCCTTAATTGGAGGTTGTTTGTGGTCCACTCAACATTTTTGTCAATCAGACTTACTAATCATGCAAAGCTAATTAAAACACAGCCCCACAGTGATCTGTGTGGGGATTCGTAACGCTCCACAATTTATGCCCCATACACCGGAAAAGAAACATTAAATTACACGGCGAACAAACTCTTTCAGTACAACAGATCCTAATTAGTCATCTAAGAAAAATAAAGGCAGACAAATGATTTAAAAGCCCCTCATCCACCACCCCAGGAGGGAAAACAGTCTGAGCCTTGGTGATTTCTTTTTATCAAACCTGGCTTTATGTAATTGCTACTGAGCTAGTTCTTTATTTTCTCATTAAAGCTCTCATACTGTGGTGGTATGACTTCTATTTATAGCTGTATCTTTAAGTCGGAGGGCCTGAACTCTCACTGGGACATTCTGGTTGCTCATATTCAGGAGCAATTTATCTCTATGAGAGAGAAGGGGGGCTGAGTTTGCAGCAAAGGCAACATAATTCCATCTTCAACTTTGGGATATAAGGGATAAACAACTGCAGTCCTGTTGGATCTTTCTCTTCTAGTAGGACAATATATAATGTGGGTGAAAAAGAGCATAATGATCCACTGAATGCAATAATAGTATGGTACTTTCGGCCTCAATGGAAATGAAGTAAAATGCTTCAGTTTCTTCATCCAGCACTCCCACATTTCCTTTTCCCTGCTGGTGCTGCTGTCACAGGCGCTCAAAAGGAAGTGACGGCAGAGCCACCTACATCAACCTCAGTAAACCAACCTGGCCTGACCCTTTGAATCTCAGCCTCACTGTTAAAACACGGAGCAGCCCCAGCAGATGGCCAGCCACAGGATGTTGTTTGCCTTTGGCAGTGATTCCTCACAGTCACCTTTTTATCACCTCATTGTCACAATCTGATTCCCGGCATCCAGTTGACAGATGAGCTTCCTATGAGGCGGCCCCTTGCTATCTCTGAGCCCACAAAACGATCTTCTGAGTCCACTGCTGAAATATCTTGGTCATGAGAGAGACTGTGGCGGGCTCTCTTTGGTTGTCACTTCCCTCCTCACCGTCGTCGAGGTGACAAGAAGATGTCAGATAAGGGCCAGCAAGCGGAGCATTTGAAATCTTCAACGTTAATGGGCCGTGACACCTTTAAGGCCCCCACAAAGAATGAAAGAGGAAACACAAACGTTTTTCCCCGTTTTTCTGGGCAATTCTTTGACTCAAATAAGCACAAAGTAAATTCCACAAATTTGACAGAATGTAATTAAAAGACACTTCCGCTGTCTTGGAGATAAAAGGAATACAAATGGAAGAGCTGTCACTAGGAAAGGGAGATGTTTTAGTTGAAGGGCACTTGTTTGAAAAGAGTGTTTGAAGAGATTTTCTGACACTTACTCTGCTCACGGTATCAGTGGAAGCAGGTTAAAGAGCAGCATGTGTGCAGAAATGAGAAAATACAAAGGGTTTAAGCATCTCCTTCAACTACTTTCTCCTCATAATGCAGCCAATCTTCTCACTTCTAAACCAACAACATATTAGAGGTTGGGCTGTGTGTGCCCTTATTACCATTTCTAGGCTTCATTCAGTTATTCAAACACTGCTTAAAGGCATTTTCTTTCATAAAAGTGTGGAGATAAAAGTGTACACACCTAAGAAATCAGTTAGGTAAAAAATAAAACAATGAAAATACACAATGAGTTGGATAAATAAGTATGGACATCTTTAAACTAAAACTTTGTTGGAGCACCTTTTTATTCAAAGAAGCACTACGGCACACTTTCTTTTTCTTTTCCTCTCTTCCTCCAGTATTATCCCTTTGTGCTTCATTAATGAATCAGCCATGGGGCGCGTTAAAAATGGCCAGTGTGTTGATTTCTAGTTGCTGGTGTGTGACGGTGTGTCTAAAGGATCATTTATGCTTGAGGCTAAAGACAGATATGGATAATTTAGTCTGTCTTGTGCTTCTTACACATAATTTGGATCGTTTCCAAATTGTCCTTGCGAACGCGTATTCTGACAGAGCAAACGCAGTACGTCTGACTGGCAAAAGGAAAGAACAAGAAACACCTGCAACGTTTTTAATAGTTGCACAGATCACCACTGTCTGCTGCATAGACATACTCTATATATGTATATAAATATATATATATATATATATATATATATATATATATATATATATATATATATATATATATATATAGTGCTGGGCGATATGGAAAAAATCATATATATAAAATCATATATCACGATATATATCACGATATACCACAATAAAGTATGTTTTCAGTTATTCTCTGAAACGTTTGACAAAAATTTCATTGCTTACTTTTCTCCAGCTTTATTTTGAAGTGACATTTAACTGTACTGTCACAAATGAGAAACATACATTTTAGTGCAGCAATATAAATGTATCAAATGAAAACAGCTGTGGTTGAGGTACAGTAGCCTTCACATTTTTTTCAAAATCATACAGTTATTTAAACTCAACTGTCAAAATAAACACTATTTAATTAATTAATTTAAGGTCTCGAAAGCTGTCCTTCTCAACTATATACACGGGAGCCATGCCTTTACAGATGTAACGCGAGATGGCACATGTGATTTGTTTATGGCACTGGGACACCTTCTCATATGGCGTACCTTGTGCGAAAGACTGCTTTATCTTCGGCTGGCTATAGTTTTTCTTTTCGCAACTTGCCCCCGCTGTTCCACTTGGTTTAGCTCGGATTTTTTGGATTGTCATGTATTCTTTTTCGTGGACCTTCTTAAGGTGATAGAAGAGGTTTGTTGTGTTGGCATCGGGCGCAGGAATAGTCTTTTGGCATAGTTTGCATATGGCCATCTTCTGATCCGTGTCGGACTTCTTGAACCCAAAATGTAACCAAATCACAGACGTACCCCCTCTTTTGGGTAAAAGTGCTTCTTCTTGGGCTGCCTGCATAGCTGTCTCTATCTGCGACTCCGGGCATGAAACATCAACCTGTTCCGCGTCCATCGTTCAGCACTCATGATTAACGTAAAGCATTTTGCAAACCCGCGCGAAAATCAAAGACGTAAAGCAGCGTCATGTCGCAAAACCACCAGACGGAGTTTCTTTGCAAAAAATCTTTTTTTATTCTTCTTTATTTTCACTTATATAAACTTAGAGTATGCGTAGTGACAAGACAACGTTAATAAAATCGTCGCAGCCTATTTAATGATATATTTGTTGTAATAATTGATAAAATTTGGTTTGAAACGATAGAAATGATAGAAGAGAAATGGCACGATAGACACTTTTCTATCGTCCCCGCGATATGTATCGTCATATCGCCCAGCACTATATATATATATATATATATATATAGGCTAGATTACTGTAATGCACTACTCTGGCAAGAGCATTCAGAGACTGCAATACATCCAGAACAGTGCTGCCAGGATCCTGATGAGGGTGCACAATCAAGATCATATCACCCCATCCTGAAAACTTTTCACTGGCTCCCTGTCCCACTCATAATAGAATACAAGGCCTCCCTCCTTACCTACCAGTGCATTCATGGACATGCCCCTCATTACCTACAGGAACTCCTCACCCCTCACACCTCCTCACAAACCCTTCATTCTACAACAACAAACACCCTTCAAGTTCCCAGAACCAAGCTTCGTAGCATGGGTGATCGGGCCTTTTCAGCTGCTGCCCCAAGACTGTGGAACCCCTACCAGACCACCTAAGAAGTCCACAGTCTTTAGAAGTTTTTATGCAAGCCCTTTTTCTGTAAGCACTTTGAGATTCCCTGCAATATAAAGTGCTATCCAAATAAAATGTATTATATATATATGGCCAGAAAGTTACATAGAGCTACTTTAATCCTAGTATTCAGTCTTCTTGGGTAGGAGTCTGTCAGCATGGCACATCTTGACTTAGCAGCATTTACTCATTTGCTTGGAGCCTTGTCTTTTCACATTGATTTGTAAAGCACTTTGGTCAACCTTGTTGTGTGAAATGTACTATAGAAATAAATTTGATATCGACACCAAGAATTGCTCTTAAAGCAAACAACTCCAGCTTCAGGCTCTGCTTGAGGAATAACTTCCTGCTCTTTCTCCAGCATTACAATTGAGTCTGTTTGGTTATGCCATGTCATCTCTCACTTATAAGATTATTAAAATTTGGTTACCTTTCTGTAAATAGATATATTTGATTAAAATCAGTGAATCACAAGGATTTTTCATACATGACAATGCAGGACAAACACATTTGATCGCTTTTGTTTCACTTTGTTTTTCTTTGACACACCAGACTGGCACATTTATTGGTGAAATACTGCACAATTTCTATCTTTTAGCACAGTTTTATTGTGCAGTTTAATAAAATAAAAAACAATTCTTTTAATGATATAAGGAGTTTACTTTCTCTCATCTCTGATGGACATTTATGACATAATCGCCCAAACTAATTATCCAATAGGAAGCTCATATCTTTTTGCTTAGTTAAATCTAGGTGGCTACTTTTTGTTTGGCTAGGTGGTGAATTATCATTGTACATAATAGTATTCACTCATTCAAAGGGTAAATATTTAGCAACAAATTAAACTACATATGCCATAAATAACTTGACCCACCAAAGTAGTAGGTGAGCGGTCTGAAAAGCTGTTAAACTGGTTTGCAGGATCTCCTCACTTGGAAATCCATATGTGTTTCTCGGCCAAACACTGCTGCAGACCCATCTGATATTAGTGTTGAAACTCTTTACATCTAATTAATCAGTGCATCGCTTATTAAAAGTAAAATAAAAATCATCTTTTGGAAGTATAAGAAGGAGAACATACAAATATTTAGGTTAAAATATAGCAGGTAATATTAAAAAGTCAGAAAAGAACTGAAATGAAAATTCTATAGAAGCAATGTAAGTTCTTCAATATTTTCAATATCTGATACATTAGGATTTATATAGAGATAAAATGTGATTAGGTATTTAAAAATATAAAACTAAGTTAAGTCAAATTTTGCAACTTTATAACCATAAAACTGTTTCTGACCAGTTTGATGGCACATTTAGATTTATTTTGTACATTCATGGAGCTCATTGCTATGCAACGTCCTGAGGCTGAGAAACCACACTTCACAACTTTTTCTTCTGGCACGCAGCGTCATGTTACAGCTGAGTTCTGCTTTACGCACTGTCACACGCTTGCAACTGGATATCACCACACCAGCCACTTTGATACACGCACCGTGGCTGCTTTCGTGAAGAAAGGCAAGATGATATTACTGGAAGAAGGAAGGACAAGAAAGAGCAAGGGACAGAGCCAGAGACAAGACGAGTCAACATCCGAATGACTTTTACTCTCTGGACAGAACTCAGAGTTTAGGATGCAAGATGGATGCTGAATATGCCACCATTAGCGAGCGTGTTTGCAAAAGTGCTTCTTTAAATGATATCTTGGATGACTCATGAGTGCTTTTTACACATCCAGACTTTCAGTATAATATAAAGATTTTAAATCTGTGGTCAAAACTCTTCTTACAGTTTATAAATCTAAACACTGTGGTGCTGAAATGGGTCAAAATAATGTTTAACCACTAATCTCATTTAATGTGTTCTCCTGCAGTTATGATTATGACAGATTACTGAGTGTAGCTTTATATGAGCACAAAGGAGTATGAATGAATGCCTGGCAGTTCTTAGGGGTCAGGGGAGAGCTGTTACTGTCCAAAACCATGAGGAGGCCATGCAGAAATGCCAGGACAGGACTTAGCTGGGACAGTCAAAGCAATGAAGAAAGGGTGGTTAGCTGGCTGGAAGGAGCACAAGGAACAGGCTGAAATAATGAGGCCACAATGACAAATGAGCCCTGGGAGGCAGGGAGCAGAGAGGGAAATAGGGGGACAGCAGAAGAGGAGAAACACATTTGAGGAAAAAGCGAACTTGTGATTCTGTTGGCCCGAGCTGCCTGCAAAGTTTCTCCGGCCTACATAAAGTTGACGACTGGCTAAGAGCTGGCTGAATGACTGAATCACAAGACACTTGCATGCTCCTCTGAGGATTCCTCTAACAATAGTGTGACTGAGCGCTGCCTTTCTGCAGCCTCCTACCAGTAGCCTGAAGACACAACACCTCTACTGGCCTGCTTTTACGTGGTGCACTTTGAAAGCCACGTCCTACAAAAAGTTCCTGTTTAAAAGTAGCATGTGAAGTATTTTTTCAGAAAGTCCAAAGTCCTGAACAAAATAATCTGTGGAAGGAGTGCTACATGGGACTGAACTCCTTTAAACTCCCAGAATAGCTTTGAATCATGCAGAGGGTCTCTGTTGGGTGTGTTAGAGGTGGGCAGGTGTTGAGAATATGGGGCTGCTGGATGTCTTTGCAGTCATGCTGCAGGAATAACCTACTCCCAACTGGCAAAAAGACCAAGGTGATCACGGTTAGTTGTAAGAGGACGAGAATTATGGCATATCTCAATGGGCCTCATCTGCCAACCATTCTATTTCAGAACTTTTTATGATGATTGAGATTCACAGAAAACGTCATCTTTGCTCTTAGATAAGAACAGCAAGATATTCCAGATCATGACCTAACATGACCATTTCCCATGGGGGAAATTAACTAAATTTTTATTAATTTTATTCATTCAAGAACAAGTTATAGTCAAGACAAACTTTACTGTATTTCTGGTCTTCCTAGAACCATCATGCAATACGCTACATATGTGAGCATTAAAGCACCTTCATCAGATCTGCTCCCTCTAACGCAAGCAATATCACTCCATAAATGTCCAACCTACAAGTCCCAGATTCACCTGCTGGGTGTGTCTTTCAATCTATCCACTATCTATATCTGCTTATGTAAATTAAGGGTTGAGGGGGTGTTGGAGCCTATCCCAGTGGCTTCTAGGCGAGAGGCAGGACATGCTAAACAGGTCGTCAGAGTCAACAGATAGAGGCAAACAACCACTCACGCTCATAATCCCTCCTAGGGAGACATTAGTCACCAGTTAACATGCATGTCTTTGGACGGTTGGAGGATGCTGGAGTACCCGGAGAGAAATCCTAAGTATACAAGGGGAGAACATGCAGATTGACAACAGTGGCTTCTTATCAGAATGGTAAGTTTTATTAGGAAATGGAGGTTATGCCTTGACCTCAGTAACACCACTGACCAACCTTCAGTCTCACCTATAAGTTTTATTTCATTGGATGCACCACTCACTCCACCAGCATCTTAAAAGAATGCTGGATGTGTTTAGACACAGCAGGAGATAGTTTGCTTTACAAACTGTATAAATTATATATAGAGAGAAAAATTTATTCTACAGTGTACCACTTCCTCTTTAGACACATGACAACGTGGCACATTCATGGGACCAGACTGAAGACTGCTGTCCAAGTTCGATTGCCCAGTTGTACATAAAACTGCTTTCACACCATTAGAATCGCACCGTATTACTTTCAACCATATATAACATTTTAAAAATGAGAAAAACAGCTTGCAATGCACATCTTTATTATTAGTTATTTATTTTAATGGTTTCTTTTGGTATTATGTTCGTTATTTTTTTATTTTTTTGTTCCTGTCTTATCTCTGTCTGCACACAGCTCATCAATCTTATGACCTTTTAGGGCCATTTTGGGGTGTTTACCTGAAAGTAGGGCCAACTGGTACGACCTTTTAACGTACGAAGAGATTGGTATTCACCAAACTAAGAGGAAAGATATGAACAATTTTACGGTCTCCGAACACATTTGTGAATCTGACTGCTGAGGATTTTCGTAAAAACTTTAGCACAATTTAAGAACAAAAGATTTTTAAAATACTGGTGAATGAGGTCCAAAGAGATTATGATTGAAGAAGTTGGAAAAGTACTTTTTGAGTCAGCTTGAAGGATAGATTGGAGTGTAGGTCAACATCGAAACCAGAACAATTAGGCGAAGCTGACTCTGCTTTCTGATGGAGGTTAAATCTCATAAAGCGTCATGCAAAATGCTGAAGAACTACCATTCTGTTTGCAAGTTCCATTTACAAATGTTTTCATTTACATTAGCAACAGCGATACTAATAAACTGATTCACAAGCAGAAATCATGCTGACATGAGTAGTTGAAGGAGAGGAGGAGAAGCTGGTGTTCTTCATGGACCATCAACCCTTTCAAAACTCACTACAAAGGAATTCTCCAAAACACTCGTTCATTTCATAGCATTTATGCAACTTTAAGACCCTTTCCTGCACCACCATCTGTACTTACTGTTTTATACGGCACCTATATTTCTACATATGGTTCTATGTATCCATCTATCACTTCACCCGTCCATTCATCTCCTTGGACCTCCACCCCATTACGGGTCTTGTTAAAACTGCTGACTGATTTGTTCCATGGTCTCCCAAGGCCTTGTTCCATCCAGGCCTAAAATCAATATTCCTAATGGAGGCTGAACAGGATAAGACACATCCATCCTCACCGCTGCCCCTGCTAGCTTTCTTACTCATAACGGGATGGACGGTGTGTAGAAGGCACTACAGCTGACTCATCCTTGTTTTCAACCCTGCAAGCTTTAGAAATCTTTAGGGTGAGCTCAAGGGACAGCCTTGTTCCTTTTTAATGACAGTTGCTTACAGCTCTTCCACAACACTGTTGCGCTGTGTGGTCATGATTCATATATGCCTTTCAGAACTTTTAGGGAGAACAGGTGATTGGGTTTAAGAAAGATTTGTGGTGATGCAACATATAAAAATGTACAAAATGCTGCAAAACAAGCATCTCATGCATCCTTAGTCTAAGGTGACCATTGAACTTTATGGTTTCAAGCATAATAAGGGAAAGAAGACATCTGTGTTTTCTCATGTGTTGCAAATCCTTACAAGGATTTGTGTGGATTTTGTTGTGTGCAGCAGATGATGGTTAATTTTTCCACCTCTAAAGTAATCCATTTGGAGTACCCTCAACTCCTACACAAGGCTTCTGTGCACTGAGGGAATGGTCTTAGCAATTACTGTGGGTTGCAGACTTAACATCCTCCCTGCTTTAGGCAGCCTTTACCCGACTGATGGGATTCAGTGCGGCCTTTCACAGGGCTGCTTCCAAATGCATTTCCTCTGAAGCAAACCAGCAAAAGCACAGCACAATTCAGGATGACTCAATGAAACCAGAACCCCATTTCCAGACACAAAGCGTGCCTGTGTGTAGGTATGAGCTGGAGGATATCTTACAAATCCTCTTAGTCTGCACATCTCTTCTTTGACAAAACAAATCAATGCCAAATACTTTCTCTGCTGTTTTGCACCTCTTCTCTTTTCTTGATGATCTGCCATCTCCCCAATCTGTGATTGTGGGAGTCATTATTTCAGTTGACAGCAGTCTGGTGTATTTTCCTGCATTTTCTCCAACCCTGATATCAATAAAAAAAAAAAAAAACACACTCAAAGAACCTTTGTCAAAGCAAGCATTTTCTCATGAGTTGGATCTTTTTTTCTTTTTTATTATAGTTTGCTTTTGAGAATTGGCACCTCCGAAAAAACCCCAGCTGGTCTATCACACGTCCATTAATAATGCACCGAAAGCCCAAATGCCAAGTGCCAGAAATCGTAATGTTCTGTTTGAGAAGCCAATGGATCAGGCAACTGTCAGATCTCCCAGGATTAGGGAAAAACAGCATGCCCACGCAATGAACCAATTACTTTCCTCGTTGTTTTACAGTGAGGGAGACAAAAGGAAAATGAAGCAGAGTTCTCATCAGTCCTATCTTATTACCAGCCCAGCGGAGACGCTGTCTCAAGCAGCAGCTAAATTAAGCATTCAGTTATTGTGATGCTCACAGGTACAATGCAAAACAATGCAGTTATATGCAGATGCAGTAGAAACAACTAATGAGTTTTAAATGTCTCTTCTCTTTC
Source organism: Melanotaenia boesemani (assembly GCF_017639745.1). Lineage (NCBI taxonomy): Eukaryota > Metazoa > Chordata > Actinopteri > Atheriniformes > Melanotaeniidae > Melanotaenia > Melanotaenia boesemani. The sequence continues at coordinate 7,105,721 of NC_055697.1, forward strand.
CTGCCTAACTTTCCTTGAACTACACTTTCTTTGAGCAGGATTTGGTTCTTAAAAAAATAATCTTCAGAGCATTTGTGTGGGAACCTATGGTCTTGATTAGCATGAATCCAATTAAAATAAAATTTTTAGTTAGTGTTTGACTAAAAATGTGTACAATCCTGGCCTCTAAAATAGAAATCGATAGCAGACTTTTTTTTTTTTAGGTCTGGGACTCATCTGGCAATTATATTATTTCAATATCACCACAGTTGTTCTGATTCTCATGCACTACCCAGCATATCTCGGTCATATAGGAATGACAACAATTTAGATTTTACTCCTGCACTCCTTCCTGATGCCTCTTTTCTGATGCAGATTTGACAGCTTCTATACATGTTTCACACAGACTTAACACAAGCAGGAAAAAAGAAAGTCCACCTCCCCCCAAATCTGAAACAGATATCTTTCACAAAACTTCTTACATCATCGACAAGAGATTCTGATATAGAACACAAGCAAATACACTTTATTAGTTACTTTATTTATTATCAGTCACTTTATTACTACACTTTCTATTTACCTGGTTGGAACCCCTTTTCCCTTCAGAACTGTCTTAATTCTTGATTAAGAGATTTTGCTCCATATTGACATGACAGCATCACACAGTTGCTGCAGATTTGACGGCTGCAACCATGATGAGAATCTCCCGTTCCACTAAAGCTGCTCTACTGGACTGAGATCTGGTGACTGTGGAGGCCGTTGGAGTCCAGTGAACTCATTCTCATGTTCAAGAAAACAGTTGGAGATGATCTGAGCTTTGCGACATGGTGCATTATCCTGCTGGAAGTAGCATCAGAAGATGCTACACTGTGGTCATAAAGGGATGGACATGGTCAGCAACAATACTCAGGTAGGCTGTGGTGGTTAAACCATGCTCTGCTGGTAATAAGAAATGGTAAATGGACTGCACTTATATAAGCAATTTTCGAATTATGTTGACCACTCAAAGGGGTTTTACACCTCATGGCACATTCACCCATTCACACACACACACTCATGACAACAGCATGTTAACAATGTTTTACTTCTACACTGCACTTCTATGGTTATATCTTGATCTACTTTATCACAAACATTCATGCCCCAATAGACATATCAGGAGCCAACGCGGGGTTCAGTGTCTTGCCCAAAGACACTTCAGCATGTAGTCAGGGAAGCCTGGAATTGATCTGCTGACTTTTAGGTTGGCAGATGACTGCTTGTCCTCCTGAGCTACAGCCATCTACAGCAGCCTAATGTGGGCTATGAAAATATCCTCCATACCAACAGCCTGAACCATTGATCCAAGGCAGGATGGATCCATGGTTTCATGATGTTTCCACCAAATTCTGAGCCTAGCATCTGAATGTGGTGCTGAAATGGAGACTCATCAGACCAGCAACGTTTCTCCATCTTCGATTGTCCAGTGTTGGTGAGTGTGTGTGAATTGTAGCCTTAGTTTCATAAGTACTCCCTTATGATTGGTCAATTTGGGATTACAAGTTTCCAGATTTCTGGATCTTTTTGCTGAATTTTTAAAAACAACACTCAGTGGATCAAGTTGATAAGAGGCTGATCACATTATTTCTTTGTTTTCTTCCACAAGCTAATAAAGACACTGAATCATACTGGACAGCATTATTTTTTAAAAACAGAAAATATGTACCGAAACTGAAGTGAACCGTCAAAAGAATCTGGTAATTTTATCGGCCAATACCATCCCTGCCACCTTCAGATTAGGAGGAAAAACTGCAACACGACACCAAAACGATGCATACCCCCTACACAGACGCCACGCGAGTATAGATCCGTCTTTCCTGTTGCCTTTCTATCATGTCCAACCAGTCTATCCATTCTCCTCTGAAATCAACAAGACATTTTGGTCTTGTTGGTTTCATCCTTGTCATCAACCAAATCAGCATGTGGTAAACTGCTGTTCACTAGATATTTTCTCTTTTTCATACCATGTGACTGGCTGATTAAATGTTTTTATTATCAAAGCACTATTGAACTATTGAACAGATTTTCTCAGTGAAGCGTCCCCTAATGATGGCTTAAGGCCCATTTATGCTCCCTTACATACATAAATAGAGACGTCTGTTTCAAACGTTTTCATGGATCGTCGTCTTCATGCATCTTTTCCATTGCCATGTTTCCATTCCTTCACTAGTGGGCAGTGCTAAGTTAAAAGTTCACTCCTGCAAGCCGCCGTCTACAGTTATGCTTGTTTTCGTTCTTCTTCTGCTTTTATTGTTCCCTTCCTGATCCTCTTCTTCTTCTGTGGCTTCTGCTCAGCACTGCATCCGCGATTTCCGGCGGTATTGCTCCGTTTTCTGTGTAAAGCAACAGATAGCTAAGCAACATGAAAACGGACCAAATTATGTGCATAACCGTTGCAGATGACGGAAAAAACTGCCCGCCCATCTCTGTATCTGTCTTTTGCATCAAGCATAAATGGCCTTAATTCAGCATCCATCTTGCATCCTACCTGTACTGTGAGAGCTCTCCAGTCAGTAAAAGTCAGTCAGATGTTGACTTACATCTTATCTCTTGCTCTGTCCCTTTGCTCTTTCTTTTCTTCACGTCCTCCAATAATGTTCTCTTGGGTTTCTTTGCTGAATCAGCCACTGTACATGTTTAAAACAGCTAGTGTCTTGATATCAATTCGCTGGTGTGTGTGATGCGGTGCGTCAAGTAAAACTCAGTTATAACAGGATGCTACAATCTGGAATACAAAGTTTTGAAGTGAGATTTCAGATAAAAAATATCACTATGCCATCAAATGACTCAGAAATGTAGAGTTTTTAGTTGAAATAGTTGTATAGTACTACTGTAACAAGGAATTTAGCAGGTGTACCTAATAAAGTGACAGATGAGTCTATATTTCCTTTCATGGAGTCTGAGCCTCCATAGTCAGTCTCTCATTGTGTTGGTGTGTTTGTTTACATGCAAGGCACATCATTCCCTCTGCCCAGTTAACTAACCAGTTCCCTTTGTTTAATAATCTAAGCGGCTGTATATCATCGTCTGGATGCACCAGGTTCTTTGACATGTTAGCTCTTTGCTAACTTGCTTGGATAACAATATTTTTTTGTGTTTCACATCACTCTTGTGTCTGTCAGTCAGTTTCAGATGCTTTTTCCCTCCTGCCACCCACTCAGCTCAGTTTCCTCACCTGCTTTCCTGCTGCCGTCTCACTTCCAGCTGACGCTCATCATCATCTCGGATTCTCCAGAATGGTGTCAGTAAAGAACCTACTAAATCTTTATTTTCTCCCCGTGTACACCATTTTCCTGCTCCAACCTATCTGACTCAAATTAGGGTCAGGTGTGTTGGAGCAGAGAAACATTAAAAACCTGCAGGACTGCGGCCCTCATGGGACCAAACTGAATAGGGCTGGTATAAACAGTCATGACAGCGTACTAATGGTACAATCTGCTGAAGCAATGAATGATACATTGAGTGTAACCAGGCCTTAAGCTTGTCATAGATGTGTCCCTCATGTCTTTGAGATGACTCACTACTTCGCTCCAATAAAGGCTGGATAAAGAAACAAGATCAGGCAACATCTGCGTGATCAACCACATTCACTGCAGCATTCGTATTCGTGTTAAGCGACATTTTAAAGTTTCTAAATAATGCTTACTGTTAGTCTTGGATAAGTAAAAGAGATTTTCTGAGATGGACAGGCCCTTCTCCGAGTATCTCATGAGCAGAAAGAGGAGGTGTGAAACTTTTAATTCCCACATAGCTGCAATGATATAGTGTGTTTGTCACTAATGGGCACTTAAAATAGTGCTGGATGCAGAGGACGAGCGTGAGAGTGGAGCAGCCCAGCAAATAGAAAACTAGAACACAGCCGGATACTCCTGCTGGGAAATGTGAAAAATAAATAAATAAATAATGCTGATCAACTACTGTACACTCATTAAAATGCTTTCAGTTTGCTCGTGTGGAGAAGCTTCTCTAGCAGGCCAAAGCAAGGTGTAATCTAAACCTAAATCATTCAGAGGACACGACTTTGTCCTGGTTCATCTACACATCCGCTGCAAACACAATCAATTCTTCATGGAAGGTGCGAGTGGCAAAATATTCTGGCAGTGATTGCTCAGGGAAGATATTCATGTACACGATTACTATCCTGCCAATTACAATTTAGTAAAGTGCTTTTGAGTAATATGATGTGATTGTCATGCCACCCCCCCATTACATTTAGAATTGTGTCCTCCCTAAAAAATTTATGTTGGATAATGACAGCATCCTCCATTCACCCACATATCAGACTCGGTGGGAGAGTAAGGTCATTTCAAACCATGGTAATTATCAAATGTGTGCTTCATGAGCCCAGACTTTAAACTAATAGCTTAAAATATCTCCTGTGTAAACACTTTAACTCAATAGCTGTTGGTTGCAGGAGGAAAATGAGTTTTTAGCCTTAATTAAGCAAAACTTTGTGTTTTTTTTTTTTAATATCACTTAGTGCCAAATGTGTGCGTGCAGCACCAGGAATATTCACAAACAGTACATCTATTTAAAGGCTGCAGCAGATTCTGAGAGGAAGCATGCACTTGTCTTTAGGGACTCTCTTAAGGCTGAGCGTACGAAAATGCACAGGCAGGCAAAGCAGGCGATCGACACAGGCGACAGCAGACCACACTGAAAGTGTAAAAACAGGATAGTCACCAGAGATTTACTAAAAAAACATGTTCAATTTCCTGTAGGATCTCAAGCTCTCTAAAGACGTTTCGGACCTCATCTCTCTCTATGCACTGCTGTTTGTTCATGTACTTCATGGCGTACATCTTCTCGGTGTCCCTCTTTTGCACAATGCATACCTGCAGCAGGGAAAGAGAAGGTTGGAGAAAAATGGGGAAGGAGCAGGAAAAGAAATGAAAGGGAGAAAAAATTTAACATGTTAGAGGAAAATAAGCATATTTAAGAGATTTTTACAGAGAAAAACATGCTTAAATTGAGACATACTGCGCACACAGGTCTAATTGTGATGACGTCTAAGCCGGATTTCAGCTCCACAGAGGCGGCCACGCAGCTATGCAAATAGAAGACGTTTTGAAAACAGCCCACAGCATCCTTCAGCTGTTGATTAATGCAGCGGCAGCGATGGATACCCTACACTCCCACATTAAATGCTGACACGCTGAGCTGCGCTAATGAAGAGAGTCGTGTAGCAAACGCCGCCTCCAAACAAATGCCCTCGTTAATTATTCTAAACGAGTTTTGTGATTTTTGACAGGAGGCATCTGGAAAAGGTCAGGACCGGGACTCCAAGAGTTATTATAACAACACTTCTGTCCAGCAGATCGAGGGGCTGATCTTAAAGGCTGACTATTAGTTGTCACTCATTCGGCTTTTTTAAAATTTCGTGTTTTACATTTAGATCAGAAAACTACCCAAAACAATCGGTGGACCAAGGACATTAACATCTGGACATAATATTTTCTTTTTATATTAATATGTACCTAATTTATATAAAAGGGAAAAAATGACAAAGAAAATCCTGCATCATGGTCAGATTTCAATGACCAGGTGTCCAGTTTTAGTCCTGCTGATCTTTGTGCATGAATGAAGTTAAAATGAAACCAGTGTGCAGCTCATATAAGCACAGCTGTGTGAATTCAAAGTATTTTTAGGCATGCTTATTTATTTATTTATTTATTTTTAACCCACTATTTGGCTTCTCTCATGTTTACCCCCCTCTATTCATCGGGAAGCACTTGAAATAGGAAACTGTGGATCAGTATTGTAAAAATTTGCTTAACCCTAATAATTTAATTTTAACCTATTCAGAGCTGTTTTTAAAACCTAAGTCACTTTCTGTACCGACTGATTTAAACCTGTTAATGCTGTTCTGAATTTGATAAGCAGTTAACATCTAACCAATAATGTTTTTTCTAGCCAAAAGTAGCAAAATATATATATATAAATAAATGAAAAATCCATTTACACAACAATGTATGTACAACAATCTATGGTTTTTCCAATAATGATTTAACCAACAATCTAAAGACAAAGTGTTTGGTACAAACCATCTGCAATTATTGATTCAAGTGTCCTTTGTTAACCCTTGGACATAAACTGAGTAATATGACATAGTACACTCACCACTATATTAGAAACACTAGTTCAATTGCTTGTTAAAATAAATGTCACATCAGCCAACCACATGGCTGCAACTCAGTGCATTTAGTCATGTCCACATGGTCAGAATGACTTGCTGAAGTTTAACCTGTTGGTACCAGACGCCCTGTAAAAGGGACATGACATACAAATATGTATTTTACCCAGTTTCCCTTCCATTTACCTACACGAAAGCTAAGAAGCTCTTGAGATGTGAATGATATATCATTCCGGGCTAAAATCAGAACAGTAGATTCAGTAAACTCTTATTTCTGACCAGAAAACCTGGACAATTGAAGATGTAAAAATGTTGCTGGTGAGTTTCAGCTGTTGGTAAAAACAACATAAACCAACATGTAGTATCATCATAGCCTGGTTTAACCACCACAGCCTACCTGAGTATCGTTACTAACCATGTCCATCCCTTTATGAGCACAGTGGAGCATCTTCTGATGCTACTTCCTGCAGGATAATGAACCATGTCACAAAGCTCAGATCATCTCCACCTGCTTTCTAGAACATGACAATGAGTACACTGGACTGGTGTGATGCTGTCATGTCAATATGGAGCAAAATCTTTGAAGAATGGTTTCACCACCTTGTTGAAACTGACACAAGGACTCTGAAGGAAAAAAAGGGTCCGGCCCGGTACTGGCACGGTGGACCTGATAAAGTAGCTGAAGGTAAATTTAATGATTATTTTGAGTTTTAATCTTAAAAAGTCTTCATTGTTGGGGAATCTTAGTGCAGGATGATTCCACTAAATCTTGACATCCCTCCTCTAAAGCAATAATTCCAAACAAAAACTTGAGACTTATAAAAAATCTTACTAATAAAAGCATTAAGGAAACTTTTATACTGCAGGTAAAAAGCTTCAGTGGATCAGATGGAAACAAAGACCGTGGTTTTCATTACATTGATGAAAATGATCCTGATAGATTCCTGTTCTGTCAGCATGGTGAAAAAGACTAAATCACAAGCTCATTTGCACATGATATGAAGTAGTCGACCACCTTTAAAGACAGCGAATAAAATGTAAAAAACATGTTGTTGTGGACACTTTGTTGGTCTGAATATTCCACCTTGGATTTTCCCACAGGTTTCATTACAGTCTAATGGCTGTTTCATTTGTTCTAAAACACTGCAAAGTTCAGCACATCATTTCCTCATTTGCTCAGTCTTCCATTCTTATAAAACTCAGCAAAATTGCCACTTGGCAGGCAATGCCTCTGTCCCATCCAGATAGATGTTTGTGCAGCTGTGCAGATGCATCCTCCAACACATTTTATGGATATGATGATGCCAGCCTGAAATGATTTACCTCAAAATGCATGTGTTTGTTTTGTTCACATTACACTGGAATTGTAATAATGAATAAAAGATTTTACATTATTTTTTTCCATTGCAATGAGTGTTTTTCCATTTAATATAACATGTAGAAAATATTATATAAACATTACATATCCATATAAAAATGAACATTAAGGTAAATGAGGCATTAAAAAGAAACCCATTACAGTGTAAAACACCATTAACGTAATTGTGCTCATGAATTCTTCAAGCACAAAGTGAAACGTGTGGCACTTCTTCCTCTGTTCTTGAGAATTCTCCCAAGTCTGAGTTCGGATTTCCACTATTTTTAATTTCTACATCAAATCTTATCATGTAAGTCTAAAATTTCAACTGTCTTCTTGGTAAATTTTTTTTTACTACAATAAATATATACGGTTTACATATAATATATAAACTATAAATAAATTAGGTTTGTCCTCAATGTCCTCAATCGCTGTTGCGCCCATATTTTCTTCATAACTTCAGAGTTTTGTCTTGAAATCAGCAAAAGTAATTTTATCGTCAGTCTCAGTCACGTGGATTGCAAACGGTCTGAATGCCTCTAGCAGACGTTTCAAAGTCATTGCTATCAAATAGGTCCCACCGAGCACCTCACCTGCGTTTCTCAAGGCAGTGATTGCAGTCTCGGCTCTGAAGACATGTACTGTGAGATTTTCAGTTGGTGACTTTTGCAAAGAGGTTAACTCGGTGTACAAATTTATTATCCTGGGCTTCCCTTTTCTAGCATAATAATCCTCAGTGATGGGCTTTTATCATCCAGGAACAGAATGAGCTCTGCGTAGGCTTTTGCATTTTTCTCCTCATTGTCATCATCGGGAATGGGTTCATTTAACTCTAAAGCCCGACTAATATGGATTTTTTTTGAGGCTGATTCTGATATTTGGAAGAAAAAAATTCTGATAACTGATTAATCAGCCAATTAATTAAAAACAATATATGTGAATAAAATAATTTATTTTAAATTTGCTTGTGAATTTTTCTTTCTATGGAGCAAGCATTAATATAGCTACCAGATGCACTGACGAACTTATCTTTAGGTTTAGACTATAGGTGTATGCTATATATGAGCAATATAATGAGTGAAGTTACTGGCAAAACATTATTTATTCTGCCCTCTGAGGCCCTTTAATGTTAAATCCCATTTTCTCTATTATTTTCTTTGCTATGAAGTCATGATTTATATGAACCAAAATAAAAACCTTTCTCTGATGTCAAAACATGTCGACAGAGTTGCATTTTAAACACTTAAGTCTGGCACTTATGTTACTCCACAACAACACAGTAAATTGCTGATACAGCCTGAGTCACGTTCTAGTGTTTTCTGACAAAGTAAAAGTAGGAGTGACATGAAATCATGCCAGTTGCTGAAGAAAGAGAGAGTAATATTCATCATTTTAACTTTTCCCCTCCTCTCTACATTCACATCACTCCACTTTAACTGCGTCTCAACACAACGGAGGGATAAACGCTCGTTCTGTACTCTAATATTTTGTTCACTTAACGTTATTTCTGCAGTTACTTTCTGGCTTTTAAGCTGTTAGCTAATGCTATGCTAGGCTGGGATATCACAGTGATGTTATTGCTAACATGAACGGACAGGGAGTAACTTAAGCTAGGTTAGCACAACTAACATAAATGAAAAGCTGGTCACAATGACACATGGCAAACAGAGTTTGAGCCTTTCTTAATTTCACTTTATAAACGTATCTGTCCGCTCCGCTCTGCCCACCCCTGCAGTGCTGCCTGGCTACTGCTGTAGTTAGTGACAGCGGTGAGGATTTAATGGAGTCGGTGCTCCATCTAGTGGACAGACCACACAATGACATTGTTCTTTACGACTGACACTTAACAGCATTTACTGTTTTATGAGCAATTAAGAATGTATTAGCGTTTAATCGGCAAAACTCCGGCCGATTATGATTAATATGAACAGGGTTATAATCGGCCAATTTAATCGGCCAGTCGATCAATCAGTCAGGCTCTATATAAAATAGTCTCTTTCAACACTTGGAGACAGAGGTGGCCCAAAAACTTGTTTCTCACAGTTCATAACATCGTCATCAAAAACGAGCCTTGCCCAGCGGCTACTTGGCACTACATCTCTCAACAGGGACAACATTCCTCTCCTAAAACTCCAGCAACTGGTTTCCTCACTTCCCAGATGTTTCCAGACAGTTACGAAATGAAGAAAGGACACTACACAATGGTAAACATCACCCTGGAATTTCTTTTTACAGATGTGTTGCTGTTATTAGACTCAAAATAAGCTCATATGAAATTATAAAATGTCTCACTTTTAACATCTGATATGTTGTTTATGTTCTACTGAGAATAAAATCTGGGTTGATGAGATTTACACATCATTGCGTTCTATTTTTATTTATGTTTTACACAGCATCCCAGCTTCTTTTTTTTTAAAAAATGGGGATTTATTTACCTTCATCTGTTTGTGTTTCTGTTAATGAGTGCTCACTGTGTTTGGACCTTTGTGGATTAGAATGCAGGTTCGATGTTTTATCTTTCCACAATCAATTTCTACTGCTCTCTCACTATAATAGTTAGACTGAAGAATTAAAACACACAGTTAAGCCAAGAATTAATTTACATAGTTAGGGCTACATATGGAAATCACATGTTTAGATAGCTACAAAACTCTACATGGTTTTACACCAGTGGTTATAACCATGTGTTGTTACATGACTACATCTTAGACAAATGTATGTTCTAGATCTTTTCTGGCGAGACTGAGCATATTGATCTGTTTAATTCATTATTTTTATTACAGCAGAGAAACAGTATCCAAAAAATAATCATGATTAACCAAAGTTTAAGACGCCAGCTGGATTTAGGCCACGATTACATGTATAAAGATCACTTAGAGGGAAAGTTAAACGTGACAGAGTGCAACAAGCCTCTAAATAAATCACAATGACAAAACTGGGAAAGGCTGCAGCCAGTTTTCTCCACAACTGACTGAGCAAAGATGAAACAGGAGTTCCTGCAGAGAGGGAGACTTTTCTTTTTCTTTCTGTCTGTTTTTAAACAAATCACTAAGGGGGTCTGAAATGAAGATAAATTTCATAAAAAAATGGCAAAGTGTAAAGTGGTCTGTGTTGCTGTGCTCATTGATATCCTTTGCCCGACCTGGAAAAATACTGATCATAGCTGGCAAAGCTGGAAATTGGCCGACTTTAGGTCACAGGCCAAGATCAGTGGGGACTTGTATTGGGTAATCATAGCCCTCACTTGTTCTGAGATTCCTAACAAAAAGCTCCAGAGGATGCAAGAAAAACTACTGAGATTTTCAAAACAAAACAAACATTCTTCAGTTTAAACATGAAGAATATTATGTTCCCCACTCCTGAATCAAACCTAAAAAAAGCTGGGTTTATACTCTCCCTATCAGCCCAACCATACTTCACAACTCCTTTTAAGGCTTATTTCAGCCTTGGCCATGATCGTGTGCAGCTCCAGACCCTCTTTTATAAGAGTTGCTGAGTTCAGCACAGACAGAATTTCACTTTTTTTTAGGAAGCCAAGTCTGCAGCACCTGCACAAACAGTGGATTAAAAATAAATTCTCCACATAAGATTCTTATCCACATGTAACTGCTTACAATAAGGAAAAACAGGCTTTCAAGACACAATAACATTTAGGTAGGGTCAAGTTATATTTCCCTTACATACCATCCATCCATCCATCCATCCATCCATCCATCCATCCGTCCATCCATGAGAGACAGACTGGACAATGTTTGTAATCACAGCCGTCAGTGAACATTACATTTATTTTCTATCTTTGGGATGGAAAACGGTTTTCCAGGGGATGTGATCTGTTTGGTTAAAAACATCCCAGCAATGAGGGCTGCAGAAATAAAAAAGAGGCCTCGGTGCAAAACTCAGTTACCATGTGATTGTAGTACATTTTTTCAATAGTATGAGGATGCAAAGCTCTGACAGCTGCAGATTATATCATATTTCACTAAGGTTTGGAGACCTAGCATGATGAACGAATTATTACTATGCAGAAGTGCAAAATAAATCTAAAGTTGCACGGTATGCTTCAGGAAGGGTACCAACACTGACAGCTCTACCACATAGCTCTACGTATGTTCTGTGGTTAAGCTTGTGAATCTTTTTTAAGGCTTGTACAAGCTGTGTGACTTAGCTGGAAACCAATAAAAAAATCATTATTATGGCTGACTGATGTTGCTTCTGCTCCTATTCTTCTATCATAAAAGAACCTGATGAAATCTCATTCAGTGTGTCATGTCAATGTCAGCATTAATTCATTTAACTTCTGTCAATGATTAAATTGCCTGCAAGTTTTTAATTTGTTCTCATCAATTCATCCATCACATAAAAAACTGAACTTCTAAAGTGGACATATTAGTCATAATATTCCTACTGAATACAAATGAAAACTGAATTAAATATGCACCCATAGATATCTTAGAGGTCTGACCTTATAGACAAAAGAATATCCACCCACCAGCCACTTTATTAGGTACATCTGTTTAACTGCTTGATAGCACAAATATCTAACTAGTAAATCACATGGCAGCAGCTCAATGTATGTAGTCATGTAGACATGGTCAAGATGCCTTGTTGAAGTTCAAACTGAGGAAGAAAGGAGAGCCTTTGAACGTGGCATGGTTGTTGGGCTGAGTATTTCAGAAACTGCTGATCTACTAGGATTTTCACACACAAGCATCTCTTTACAGGGTTTACAGAGAACAGTCTGAAGAAGAGAAAATATCCAGTGTGCAGCAGTTGTTGATGTCAGAGGTCTGAGAATATAATCTCTGTACACACAACACGTCCAACCTTGAAGCAGATGGGCTACAGCAGCAGAAGACCACACCGGGCGTCTCCTGTCAGCTAAGAACAGGAAACTGAGGCTACAATTCACACACACTTACCAACACTGGACAACAGAAGATGGAGAAACGTTGCTGGTCTGATGAGTCTCCATTTCAGCTCCACATCCAGATGCTAGGCTCAGAATTTGGTGGAAACATCATGAAAACATGGATCCATCCTGCCTTGCATCAATGGTTCAGGCTGCTTGGGTAATGATGTGGGGGATATTTTCTTAGCACACTTTGGTCTCCTCAGTACGAGCATGGCCTGGTTTAACCACCACAGCCTACCTGAGTATTGTTGCTGATCATGTCCATCCCTTTATGACCACAGTGTAGCATCTTCTGATGCTACTTCCAGCAGGATAATGCACCATGTCACAAAGCACAGATCATCTCCAACTGTTTTCTTGAACATGAGAATGAGTTCACTGGACTCCAACGACCTCCACTGTCACCAGATCTCAGTCCAGTAGAGCAGCTTTGGGATGTGGTGGAACGGTAGATTCTCATCATGGATGCAGCCGACAAACCTGCAGCAGCTGTGTGATGCTGTCATGTCAATATGGAGCAAAACGTCTGAGGAAGGTTTCCAACACCTTGTTCAATCTATGACACCAAGAATTAAGGCAGTTCTGGAGGAAAAACTGGTCCAACCCGATACAAGTTGATGATTGGTGACTTTTTTTTAAACATAAAAAGAAATAAAGGTTATATTGTCTGAAAGTTACACCATAGTGTCAGTCATATACAATCTGTTTCCTTTTATATGTTGTATGTTCTTTTCTGTCACAGAACACTGCCTTGCATCATTTTTGATTATTATTAATGACTGTGAGCTGTATTAAGTGTAAACTTGCTGTCTTTCCCAAACAATCAAATACACAGTCAGTCATTTCCTATTAGACCCTTATTATGTGCAATCCCCGTGATCTGGCCAGCAGAGTAAAATTATTACTTTAAAAAGGATTTATTCATTTATTCATAGAGTATATTAGCAATTCAATGCATCAGACAAGTTTTGAATAGAGCAGAAAAAAGTAACAATTTAGAGGCGAGAGGGTGGATGCGAAACGCTTTGCAAGTCATTTGCATATGAATGGAGACATTTTCAGCTCGACCTCAAATCAGCCGAGATGGAAGATACCAGCTATCACTGCAACATGCCAGCACAGGACTGAGCCGCAGGCAAAGACTAGTTCTCAGCAGTAATGGATACAAAAGTCTTTTTTAATTAATTCTGTAATATCTCCAAAATGCTAATAGCCAGCATGAGCCTGCAAACTATTAAATTTAAAATGAGATTTTCATTGTTCAGTTCTAATTTAGGAACACCTGCTGTACAGTTTACCTTTGAAAACTGGTCTGAGATAAAATTAATTCTGCTTTCAAAGGCCAAATATCTTCATTAGCTGGCTGTGCAATAGTGGAAAAAGTTGGCTAATGAATTGCCAAGCTCTGCGTTTACCAGCCTCAAGCCAGGATGAGTGCTTCAGCCAAAGAAAAGTCAGGATGCTGTTCACTGGACATCAAAAATCCACAGAAAGTATGACTGCCAAATAAGCTAAGTAAAGAGGAATCAACTTTAAAATACATATTTCTGCAAGGGACATCAACGCAAGCATTAATCTGCTTCGTTTCAGTTGCTAGGGTCTATTTTGTCCTTTGTATTAATTAATATATGGGATTGTATTTTTCATCCGAGTCCCACCCACTTCAAGCTGGTAAGAAGTAGCTGCCAGAAAAATGGTGTTTATAGAACCTCATCTCTCTCAGGAATAAGCTGACAGAGTTTTTAAGGGACAGAGTTACTCATATCTATATTTGCCACAAGAAGACAATAAAGCAAAAGCCTGGTCCCAGTTTCAATGTAGTACAAACAAATAAAGTTAATTTTTCCCTCTATTAACAAGAAAAAAAAAAAGAAAATTCAGCTAAGCAAGACGTAGTAGTGAGGACGAGTCAGGACTTGTTGGACGTTGGTAGGGATTTGTCCTACCGTCCCTTTCTAATTCTTCACCCATGTTTAAATCAAATCTATTCAGTAAAATGGTTTTTATTCACTCATCAGGACATTTCAGAAGTTGGACAGTTTTCAGTCCTCTGTGTTGTTTTTGTCACAGAGTTTCAGTAATTTATAGAAATTAATGCATGATGAGGTTTAAAAATTCAATGTGACTTAACAGCTGAGCGAAGCTGTCACATGATGACTGTCACACAAGAAAGACGATAGGAATCGAGGGAAGCGAGAGGATTTGGAAAACCGAGGACGCTGCAGGTCTGAAACCTGAATCGGGCTGTTTAACATGAAACCTAAATGCTCTCCTTTGCGATTTCCTAAATTCAATTTAAAAACGATTAAAAGCACAGACAACAGCTGCATTGGACAATCTTTATCATTTAACACTTAGTTTCTCTTCACCACAATCAGATCTTTATCCACTTTGACTTTTGTTTATATATATATATATATATATATATATATATATATATATATATACACATTAGGGCTGCAACGATTAGTCGACGTTGTCTCTATAAGTTCAAGTTAACGTTCACTAGTTTTCCACTTGTCCTAAGTAATGTCCGAACAGAATTTACCTTGGGATACCTTGGGATTTGTAGTTAGTATGTACAAAACACTTTTCTAATGGATGTTGTAAAGATTATTTTATTATATATAGGGCTGCAACGATTAGTCGACGTTGTCGACAATAGTCGACAATAAAAATAGTCGACAACGAATTTAGCAGTCGACTATTGTCCGCAAAAAAAAAAAAAAAAAACTACAGAGTGAGACATCGTCTTCTAACCCTATCTCTGCTGAGAGTTGCACAAAGCACATGCGCAAAGAGGGGAAAAAAATATAGAGTGAGACATCTTCTTTTTTTGTTTATCTCTGCTGAGAGTTGCACATGCGCAATAAAGTTCGCCAGGGAAAAAACATGGTAGCGGACCAGGGAGGAAAACCGCGGCGGAGAATGTTAAAAGTGTGGGATAACTTCACATCAAACTTACAAAATAAATTAAATACATGTGAGATTTGTAAAGCGGACCTTGTGTACCATGGAAGTATGTCTGCAATGCTTGAACATTTAAAGAGGAGGCACGCCGGACTTACTTAACAACCTCATGCAAGATTTCAAGCTGAAAGTGAAATAAGATCCATTTATAATAATCATGAGATACATAATCCGATTGGTCGACTAGTCGTTTTAATAGTCGGTGACTAATCGACAATCAGAATAGTCATTAGTTGCAGCCCTAATGTACATACACATATATGTATATATGTGTCCTATGTTTAAATATGACATCACGATTTCATCACATCATCATTTTGGGCATAAGTGCAAGCAGCTTATTCAGTACTTAGTTGAGTTGGACAAATCTTTCTAACTTATTCTGTTCAGTAGACGAGTTAAGCTAAGTGCGTAAATGCTCCTTAAACAGCCGATTCTTTAGCTTGCTCTTAAGGTGGATAAGGACTCTGTGGATCGGACGGAGTTTGGTAGATTGTTTCACCACCGGGGAACAACAGAGGAAAAGAGTCTAGCTACTGATTTTGCGCCAAGTTGAGGTGGGAGCACTGGGTGTCTCTCGCTGGCAGATCATCCACAACAAGCTGACTTTTCCTTGAGTTCAGGAAGAGGAGTCCCCAAAGGGTTTCATACTGTCAGATGCTGACGTTTTGAGACATACAACACACTGTGGCCTGTCTTCATTAACCACAATAGACCATTACCACTACTTAACCATTACCTGGTCAAGACCAGTGCAAAGTATACCTTGTCACATTTTCTTGGAGGATAGTCTGTTATTGATTCATCATCATTTGTTCTTTGGTACTTTCCCACATTTGCCTGTGTTTTACTAGTAGTGCAAAAACTAAACATTTTATTTAGCCTAGTTGTCATAGCTCTGGGCTCCCCTCCTAGGAGCGGGGCGGGGCGTCCTAGTTTGGGAACCACTGCCTTAAGACATGTTTTCAGGGTAAATGGGAGAAAAAATAACAGGGTAAATGCCTCACTCTTTGATATCCTCAACATCTGTTAGGCTATTTTTAATTAAAGAAATTAATTTTATCAGACAAAAATGAAACATATTTGGGTCATAATGTGTAAAGAAATAAAAACCATTGTTTTCAGCTGC
The DNA here is from genome assembly GCF_017639745.1 of Melanotaenia boesemani. NCBI lineage: Eukaryota > Metazoa > Chordata > Actinopteri > Atheriniformes > Melanotaeniidae > Melanotaenia > Melanotaenia boesemani. The sequence continues at coordinate 7,122,240 of NC_055697.1, forward strand.
AGTGTTTTAACCAGCAGTTTTATAAACAGGATAAGAGTGAAACTAGCTCTTTTCACTCCAGTTGACAATTCAGCACTGCACCTTTCTGACTGCTCTCATGCACCAGGGAACTTGAATGGCAATGTGGTTAATGAGCAAACACAATTGAAGGGGGAAAAAAAAAGAAAAAAAAAGGTCAACGATATGGGTTGTGTCCATGGTTCCCATACAGAGTCCACGTCTCCAGGCAGCATGAAGGACAACAGTTCTGGCTCAGGCTGAAATGCTGTCACAACACTGGCTGTAATCTCTGACCACCAGCTGCACCTAACACCTGTTTATCTCTCCTAAAGACAGCTTTTTAGTGATAGTCAGACTGCCACATGCACATGATAAACATTAAGGTGGGACCTATCGATTTTGCTGTGGACAGTGTTAGAAGAGTTCTGATGTGGGGGGATTTAAAGGAAAGGTAAGCCACAGATGTGAGTCCTTTTCTATCTCATCTTCAAAAACAGCTGCTTCAAGAAACTCCTCCTTTGCATCACAACACCTGTAATGCCTGTTAATTGTTTTGAGCTCTGAAGCATGACATTAACTTTGTTTTTCTGCAGCACAATCATTATTTAATCAGTGCTAAGAAAGGAGAAAGCAGTAATAACGAGGAGCTTGGCAGGCTGTTTCCTGTTGTTATTCTCTAAAGGGTCAGCCGGGCACCTGGCAGGCAGACAGACACCGTTCCTACAAATAAAAACCACAGCAAAACATCCCCTATTCTAAATAAAAACCTGCACCAAAATACACCTACAGTGTTTGAGTCTATTTAAAATTTGCTGCAACTGGTTATCTGGTTAGCTGGAAAATTCCACTTGAGACTCAGGGTGACCTATCTGCTAGCATGACCCATCTGCTGCAGATCACGAGACTAATTTTAAATTCCACTCAGTTGATGTGTCCAGCACTAACTTCAGTCTTCCTGCCCACTTGCACTCACACGGGTGGAGAATGTTAATTCAGTAGGCCACTGGATAATGATTCCACTGGGTGTTGAAGAGATATCGTTAAAAGACTATTCATTCTATTTCTTTAAAAGCAACTGATTTAGTTGGGGTGAGGGAGAGTACTTCTATAAGTTACTCACGTATTGTTTACAGTTTACACTATCACTAAAGCTAAGCTAAATCTATTGGAACAAGTATGAACAAGTATGAAATGATATATGAAATACCGTATAGTTGATTCGTCAGCATACATCCCACATTTTGCTCTACTTAGGATCAGTGGTAGATCTTTTGTAAAAATGCAGTGGTCCAAGGCAACTTCCCTGTGGGACTCCACGTGTTACACCTCTGACATCAAAACAGTCTCCATTAGAAACACAGTTTGTGTCCTGTTGGTCAGATAACTCAATCCAGGACTGGGCAGACTGTTTTTTTTTTTTTGTTTGTTTGTTTTTTTGTATTAAATGACGATAGATATCAGCTGAAAAGTCTAATGTAACTGCCCCAATTATCTCCTAATCTTCTATTTCTCTAAACCAGTCATATTTGTTCTGAAATTATTCCAAAAATAGTCTCAGATCAGTGAACCTCTGCCCAGCTTTACATCTGAAAGACTCTCTGAAATGCTCCTTTTATACCCAGTAATGCTGCCAATGAACCTAGTTGGTTATCCAGTGCTACTTCAGTGTGTTTTGATTTGTTCTAATTATTTTTCCAGCCTTTTGTTGTTCCTGTTCTAACTTTTTACAGGTGTAATTAGGGCTGAAACAATTAGTCGACGTTGTCGACAATCGTTGCCAATAAAAAATAGTCAACACTGACTACAATGACTATTGTCGGCAAAAAAAAAAAAAAAAAAAAAAAAAAAAAAACACACCTACTGAGTGAGACATCTTTTCTTATCTCTGCTGAGAGTTGCACATGCGCAATAAAGTCTGCCAGGGGAATAATATGGCGGCCGACCAGGGAACAAAATGGTGGCAGAGGACGTCAAAAGTCTGAAATAACGTCACGTTAAACTTATAAAATAAATTACATACATGTGAGATTTGTAAAGTGGACCTTGTGTACCACGGAAGTACGTCTGCAATGCTCGAACATTTAAAGAGGAGGCACGTCGTACTTACATAACAACCTCATGCAAGATTTCAAAGCTGAAAGTGAAATAAGATCCATTTATAATAATCATGAGATACATAATCCGATTGGCCGACTAGTCATTTTAATAGTCGGTGACTAATCGACTTTCAGAATAATCATTAGTTGCAGCCCTGAATGTAATGCTGTAATCAAATTCAAAACGATTTAATATTTTCCATGAAATGGTAAAATGTCTCAGTTTCAACATCTGATATGTTGTTCATGTTCGACTGGGGATGAAGTGATTTGATGGGCTTTGCAAATCATTATATTCTGTTCTCATTTATATTTTACACAGCACTCCAACTTTATTTGGAATTAGGGTTGTAAACAAAAAGGGTAGTTATTAAGCAGAATTCAAGATGGACTACTTTCTGAATTCCCTTTCATACCCTGACTCCCAAAAGTACAACAGAAGAGATGTGGGGAAAAGAAACAGAAACAAACTCAGACTGACAGTCCTACAGGCACCTCAAACTATGCTGAAAATGGCAAACCAGGACATTCATTTCAAAGCATTACACCATCTCAGAAGAAATATCAGATCCTACCAAGTACCACTCCACTTTTACTCACGACTTTTATGATATACAGAGATAAGCTGGTGACAGGTGAGAGTATTGAGTTTTCCTGAAGGACACTTGACACAGAAAAGCAATTGAATTTTAAGTTTTGCAGCGCGTGTAAACCTCCGCAGCATCATCTCCCAGGGTCTCATGATAGTGTCAGAGGCGTTACAGCTGATTTATCATATCCAATAACAGAGCAAGGTGGCACATTGATATTTTACTGAGATACAAGAAGACAGTTTGGGTTATAAGGCATGTTTGGCTGTCATTGTGATTAAGTTTATTTGTGTGTTCTGATATTAAATGCAGCATTAAAATAAAATAAGACCTTATCTGACTGTTGCAGACTCCCACCTGTTTAGCTGATATAGTGACACTGATGCTGGTTTTCTATCTCAAAGATTTGCTGTGATGAAACTCAAACACGAAAATGATCTGTAATATACAAACAATGTATCAGTCTGGATTTAAAGCCCAACCCAAGAAAAAGTCCACTTTTTTTTTATTTGTCTTTATAAATCTTTATTTGCCTTTTAACAAAATGTAAAAAATATTTAATATTATCCCCTATATAATAATATTACCATTATTATGTATCCACCAGGGAGCAGAAGACAAGTATCAGATTGTGTAAAACAGAGTTTTGAACCAAGTTTTTACCTTAAAGTGATGCAAAGGGTTTCATAAACTGTATGAAATATGACACATACGGCATTAAAGAGTTAAAGACTAGCTGTTTTAATTTTTTGTTTACCCCAAAATTCAAAGTGAATACTATATCAGTAAAGAATGAATATGTAAACCTATAAAAGGAGCCAGCTTAAACTAACCATACTAAAAAAAAAAAAAAAAAGATAACAAATGTGTAACACAACAAAATCAACTTAACTGCAGAAAACGGACATAAAACAATCAATTAAGTCAATTTAATTTAATTTCTGAAATTATTATTCAAGTATTTATCACTAATACAGTGAAAAGGAGGAGAAATGTGAATATTTGCTATGCAAGGCGATTTCAGTGTGCGCCCCTACATTTTCTGCTTGCACTCCTAAAAATTTAAGTTAGGGGCCACTGTGCTCCTCATAAAAAAAGTTAGTCTGGAGCCCTGTATATTATGCTGTATGTGACAAATTAAGGTGAAAGAATTTTTCCCCAGTGTTTGGCTGAAGCCATGACAGCTGCTTTGGTTTCTGGATCTTGTCGTTTGTGACTCACTGTGACAATAACATGGTTAATTCAAACTGCTTAATCTGACACCTCTATTGATCACAAACTAATTTACAAACAACTTAGTTTTTATTGTGTGTGCAGACTATTACAAATGTAGCGCAGGGTTACTCAATCTGGTTCTACGAGAGCCGCAATCCAGCAGGTTTTCTTTGTGTCCCTGTTCCAACACATCTGACTCCAATTAATGAGTCATTGTGCAGAACTTGATAGAGCTATTTCATTTGATTCAAGCAGGAATACATGGAAAACCTGCTGGATTGAGGCTCTCGTAGGACCAGATTATGTAACTCTGATGTAGAGGAAGATTAACTACATAAAAAGACTAACAGTGGCACGACTCCAGCTGAGCAACTCAAATATAATGATGTACAAGTGAACATTTTTAAACTATATAAACAAAAGTACTGTATGTAAATATCTGAATGAACAGGATTTTAGATTTTCATCTCTGGGACATAAACCACATCATTCCTGCTGAATCTATAAGCTGCTGTTGCATCAAGTGAAGGAGTTATTTGTTCATGAGTCGGGGTAGAATGGAGAAGGTGACCAGTGATGTCAATTTGGTCCAGTCCTCCTCTATGCTCTCAAGCTGTTAGTATCCAACCACCGAAAGAATAAGACTCCAAATCCAAGAGGTGGAGATGAGCTTCCTCCGTAGGGGTTGGGAGAGGAGCTTGGTCATCTGCGATGTGTTTTGGAGCAGAGTCAATAGACGTTCCTAAAAGGGGCCATTTAAGGTGTTTTATGTGCCCTCTGGAAGTCTCCTAGGGAAGGTGTTTTGGACATGTTCCATCATGTCCAGGACTCGCTGAGGAGATTACTTCGATTGGCTGGTTTGGGAATGTCTGGGAATCTCTCCATAAGAGCCGTAGCAGGTGGCTGGAGGTCTCTACTCACACTGACGCCTCATTGATCCGGTCCCAGATGTTAGAAAACAGATGGATTATTTTTCCATTCGATATGTTTAACCTTTAGAATCATAAGTCCCGACATAAGTCTGCAGAAAATCCTTTTATTTCAGAAGCTGACCCGGGCAACTTTACAGACAACATAGAGCAGGTTCCTCAGCTATAACAATGAAAGTCTTCTGCGTAGAAATATAATATATAATAATTTAATCTTTACAACATCCATTAGAAAAGTGTTTTGTACATACTAGCTACAAATCCCAAGGTAAATTCTGTTCGGACATTACTTAGGACAAGCGGAAAACTAGTGAACGTTAACTTGAACTTATAGAAAAGTTTTTATCCATTACACAGTTTAGTTTCTGGAAAAATCCAGATCAGAACACAAACGTTTTCAGAAGCAGTGACACCTCAGAAATCTGTAACCTGCCTGGTAAAACCGGAATCTAAAAGATGTACGAAGACGCCATGGATTTAAAATAACTGACAGATATATTGGTTAGGGCGCAACCACGTTTAGCAGCAGGAAGTGATGTCACAACGCCGGTATTTACTTTGAAATAAATCCAACATGGTCATTTAAAGTCACATTTCCTCTAGAACAGGTTTATATTTCATCCTTTAAACAAAAAGTAAAGTCTGATGTTATTCATCTGATTTACGTGACAGCATGTCATAGCTGCTCTCTGTGTCCACGGCAGTGAGCACACACACACGTGCACGCGCACACATCAGAGGGTCACATGTCGAAAAACACGTTAACCTGCTGCAAAAATATGAGCGTTTTCTAAATTCTCTTGGGCAGGTGGAGATGGAAGCATCTTGCTCCAGTGAGGAGCAGGTGGAGGATTTCTCCTGCTCGGTGTTATGGCAATAGCATCATGGTCGTCATGGCAACATGCACAGCTGAACAAGCTGCATCTACGTCATTGTAGGAACTTCTGAGTCATATTACAGCTTAAAATGGATCCAGTATTCTTTGTAGGTTTTATTAACATCAACACGTTATCTGAGATCTGAAGTTAAAGAATATTTAGAGCGACTCCACTGAATGAAACGATTTCATCAGGACATTTAAAAAGTTTCACTTTTTTGTCTTGAGAGGGTTTTTTTCCATCACATTTCAGGCTCTGAATCTGGAGAAACACTGTATTGTTCTGGTATTTCAGAAATGCATGTAGATGTGTCAGATCAGACTATTACAGTAATCTGATTACTCCCAGATAACTGATTTTGTTTGTCACATAAATGCAGTCAGTGAATCTGAGAACGTCCTTACTATTCAAGAAAAATAGGTGGTGTTACACAATTAGCTAAAAATTAATCGATACCAAGTAAAATCCAATTTAATTGAAATCAAATCCAAATAAGGTATTGTAAATTGAACTGAATCGATTAAGGAAATTAGTGATGATACCTAGCCCTAATACTGGTCTGGGCGGGATTCAGGGTAAACTGTTGGCGTCGGCCGGACTTTAACGTCTCCGCCACTTTCGTGGCATATCAGGTTAAAAGAATCAAAGTCCTAAAAGTATAAGAAGAGCATGGCCCGTATCTTGTTGGTGTTTTTGTGTATCCGAATTCTTGCAAGCGATATCAACAAACAAGAATAAAACCAAAATCCCCTTTGGCAACTCTAAATCTTTAATGTGTGTGAAGAAAAAAAAAGGAAATGTGATCTGGCTCTGAACCCATGCCTATCTCAGCCTCCAGCTCTTCTGTTTGTACTGATACCTCCCACTGGTTAATCTCAATGTTACGTGCTCCTTGAACACATGCACTTATTAAATGCTCATTAGCTCAACATATCACTTGGTCAAACAAAAAAAAAAGGGAAAAAAAAAGCTCTTTCATGTTGTGCTTCAAAGCAGAGCATTCCTCTTAAATCCTACGGATGTCTGTTTGTTGTTTACCTTTCCAATCCGCCGCCTTCTTCCTCCTCATCCTCTTTACTGTTCTGCTATACATAGCAGTCCTATCAATTGTCGTCAGGTCTAAAGCTTCTGGGACAATTCAGCACAGAGTAGAAAAAGGTTGGGTTTTAAATTTAGTGGACTCACTCAGGAAGCTGCAGATTTTCTGTTTTCTAGGTCAGGTTAGTGCCAAGTCGGCCAAAAGCCTTTGACTGAGGCACATGGCAGAGACACGGACTGGAGGATGGAAGAGAGAGAGAGCAGCCTGAGTCTTCCCTCTAAACCTCACCAGAAATATACTGCACATTAAGTGCTGACATCCATCATTCCCTCAGGTTAAGTTTCAGATTGTGCTCACAGTCGGTACAGTGGTTTTAACACTCATCACCGGTGAGCTGTGATTTAAAAAGTAAAAGGACAACCTGGAAACTCACTTGCAACAGACTCGCTTTCATACATACATGTTTTTTTGTTGTTGTTGTTGTTGCAGAGCTTATGTTTGGAAAGAGTTCTTTAAAAGAGGCCAGGCAAACACAATTTCAGGGTCTGATAAACATGTCATCCAGGGAGAAGAAGGAATAATTTGCACTTTCATTTGGTTCATTCCACTGGATGTCTCCTCATCCACAGCGGCTGCTATCAGCCTGCAGGAAATCTAAGTGGTTACTGAGCTTGGCTATCCATTTGCTCAGCTTCAGAATGGACTATTACTGCAGGCATGGCCATTAATAAGCAGAGTCAGATTGGACTGAAGGTCTTTTTGTGCTGGTCAAAAAAACATATGAACACCTGTGGAACATCTGGTTCACAGCAGCAGGGCAATTTGACATTCGTTGCCGTGTTAAATTCTGTGCAGTAGTTGCAGGTTTTTACCAGATATTTTTTACTGCACATAACTCATGCTGTCACCTTTACAGGAGGCTTAAGTCCAGAAGAGGTTATTTATCTTAGAAAAGCGTTTTACATTTATGATTCAGCATCACACCAGAAACCATTCCCTCCACAGAACACAAGATCAGGTTTAACATTACCATTTTAACATAAATCAGTATGACTGGTTGTTGAGTTTGCTGGATGCTTGTAACAAATGCACATTACTTGTGGCAAAAGCTGGTTCAGTATGGAGTTTTTAAATTTATATTTTGCTGTATTTTTCAGGGAAGATATAAAGTTTGAAAACACAGTTTAAGCCACATTATCACAAATGTGTGTGTTTTCTTCTGTAACTCTGAATGGCATATAAACCTAAGAGTTTAATGTGAGGACAATTTTAAGGGTTTTCAGATGGATTAACCTCACTTAGCAACAGGGAGTGAAGCTTTTCTGTCCGGTTTTATGGAATATGGGCATGGAATTACCATGTACACTAATGACACAAGGTACTACTACCAATGTGACTAAATATAAGGTTTTTGTTTGAATGTGTTCAATACTTGGTGATTATTTTGACTGTGAAGCTAGAAGTGTATTAGCCTAATTGCTACTGTGTTTATGAAAATTCTTTGCCCCCAGTGTGGTGCCTCCAAAATCCACCATAAAAATCTAAATATTTCAACTTACCTGAGGTAAATTCTGGAGGGCAAACAAAACTGAAGGCAGAGTTTTTGACATCTATCAGAGATTTCAGGTATTCCCAAAAGAATCAAGCTGATTGGAAATAAAATACACATAAATGTGAAAACGAGGCTTTTACCTAGATAATCTGATGCTGTCCATCCTCATACAAAGTGCAGCCCTGTGATGAATTTCTAATATTCAATAATCATTTCCTACCTTTTAACAAAGCAAAAAGGCCTGATCTGACTAAATAAATTAAGGCTCAGTTACCAAAATAAATCTAAATCCAAACAGTTTATTCTGGTTCCTGTACATTTCTCCACGCTGCTGCTACAGCTGCTGCAAATCAGATGAAAAAAAGAAACATTTGAGGTCTAAGACTTCTAAATATAGTGTTGCATGTGTAAAACTAAAGACAAACTTTAAATAGACGTGACTTAACTAATATGAATATTCTGAAAACGCCTCTTGGGAAAAGACACCAAAGAGGAGAAACCCGCTCTTAAAGCACAAACGTATAAATGAGCTTGTTTAGAAGTTGTGCATACCTCCAATTTAAATTAAATAAACAAAGAGGCTTTGAAGCCACTCGTGTATGAAGGTGGGGAAATATAAGAACGGCATAATGAGGATTACATGCATCAAAGTGAAGGAGAATACAGATTTATAAAGAGGGCCTGAAGGCTTATAGCCAGTATGTTATCTTTAGATGCACTAACGACATTAGAGGAGTAACTGAGGGTTTCATTAAGGCTGAAATATCTCATACATATTCATCGACATGAAAGAATTTGCAAGCACTTATGTACCATCTTGCTCCAGATCACCACGATGGAAATAGATGCTCTTAGGTAACTGCCATGACCTCATGGTGAACAGGTGAAACTAAAAAAAATTTGTATATCACGCAAAATTTAATTTATTTCAGTGATTCAACTTAAAAGATGAAACTAATATATAGACTCATTATATGCAAAGTGAGATATTTAAAGCATTTATTCATTTTAATTTGAATGACTGTGGCTTACAGCTTATGAAAAACCAAAAATCTAAAGAAAAGAGGACTTTGGGCCACTGCTCAACAGACCGGTTCATTTTTTTTCTTTGGCTCAGGTAAGACACCTAAGACGTATGATGTTGTGTTTGTTCAGGAGCGGCTTAACAAGAGGAAAACAACATTTGAAGCCCACATCCAGGATCCGTCTGTGTGTGGTTGCTCTGGAAGAACTAAGTCCAGCCTCAGTCCATTCTTTTGAATGGCCTTTTTCCTGACGATCCTCTCCAGGCTGCTTCATCCTTGCTGGTTGTTCCACCTTTTTTTCCCACACTTTTCTCTTCCACTCAACTTTTTATTGCTGTGCTTTGACGCAGCACTTTGAGAGCATCCACCTTCTTTTGCATTTACCTTTTGAGGCGTTCCCTCCTTGTGGAGGGAGTCATTGATGGTTGTCTGCACAGCTACCAGGTCAGCAACCTTCCCATGATTATGAATTCTACTGAAAGAGACTGAGAGACTATTTAAATGCTCAGGAGTCCTTTGCAGGTGTTTTGAATATATTAGCTGATTAGAGTGTAGCACTTTGAGGCTACAACATTGAACCATTTCACACTATTCTAATTTTCTGACACTTTGATTATTGGGTTTTCACAAGTTAAAAGCCATAATCATAAAAATTATAATGATTAAATGCTTGAAATATCCCACTTAGCATATAATGAGTCTATATAATATATTAGTTTACCTTTTTAAGTTGAATTACTGAAATAAATTAGGTTTTGCGTGATATTCTAATTTTTGGAGTTTCACCTGTATGTTGAATTTAAAGGCAGGGGATCAGGTGGTGAACAGTAAAAGTTAAAGCTGCACTGACACCCTTCCTGCTACACTGATCCCTGACTTGTTAACGACAGGGATTTAACATGGCATTTCAGTTCACCTGTCAGTTCTGACAACTGGCAGTTCTGGTTCCTCTCACTCAGGTTTTCTTTCCTGAACCGTCTGTTAGAGAAACGTCACTCAGTTCACCATCTGAATCCTCATGGGACCAAACCAAAACACTGGCATTGCTACTAAAGTCTAACACAGGTAGAAAGAAATCTGCATTCATAGTTAGTCATGTCACAGAAGTACGTATTAATCAGTTCAAAGTCATTGGAGTCAAAAGTATTACCAACTCAATAAATTAGGATTTAAAAACTGAGCTCAGATTAGCACAAATGACACAACAGAGCAAACAGCCAAGTTTATTTCAACCAAACCAAAATGGTTAGATGTGAAGCCACAAATGAAACCTGTAGATAGTAAATATTTCAGCCTCCAATCAGCTGTGTGCTATTTTTATCACATTGTTAAATTATGCAACTTCTATTCTTGTGGCAGGTATGTCCTGCCATGGATTCAGCCGAAATAACAGTAGAGCAGCAGAGGGGGAGGGGAGACTGAAACGAGCTGTTGGGGCAGTATATCCTGCTTCTGTTAATCCAAGCTGTTAAAATCCAGGGGAAATAAGAGGCGGGTGTTGGTGGTGTTTCTCAAAACCGTTCCAACAAGTGTAAACTGTGTATAGTTCTCATTAAAATGTCTGTTCTCAAATAAAATGCACATTACTCTGACCTCTGGTGCAATGCTAGCTTTTCATAAATTGAATCCACAGTTGTGAGCTGCACAGGCATCGCACATGCAAACAACCCTATAAACCTGTTTTCCCTGAGGACCCCTTTAATGCAACTACAAAAATGCTGTGGACCCTGCTGCCTGCCCCATATGGAAACTATGATAGGCTTTCATTAGCTGGTTCTCACTATAAATGCATCCTGGCTGGTTTCTTTCCTTTGATAAAACAAAAGTTAAACTAATTATCAACATATACCCTTTCTTTCTTTTTGTTTATTTTTTTTATTTTATTTATTTATTTTTTCAAAATAAGGAGGAATCATCTCCACTGTGACATTTCTCAAGACATTTCTCATTAACAAAATTTAGTGTTTTTAAGCTCCCAAAACATTGGTTCCATGTGAATGAAACATCCAAATGAACTTAAAACTTAAGCGAATACACCTCAACTTGTCTCATTCTTTGTTTTATGTGAGATTTTCACCATAAATATTGTATCCTGGCTGAGTCCTGCCCTTCGATAAAGCCAAAGTTAAGTTAACAACGTATAGCCTTACTATTTTTCTTAAAATAGGGACAATGTTTGGACATTAATCACAATGGCTCTGACTGTTCAAAGCCTCTGGGTGCTCTGGGGATGCTCTCTGAGGGACCCCTTGGGGGTCCAGGGACCCCAGGTTGGAAACCACTGCTGTAAACAATCATAGATAGTTATCATGGTCTGATTCTCTGTGCCGCTCTGTTGCCAGATTTCAGCTTTACAAAGTAAACCAACATTTTCATCTTATTACCTCAGGAATATCCCTTTGTTTGAAGGCAGTGGAACAGTTAACCTGCTAGTTAAAAAATTAAAGGTAGGGTCAGTTATTGCTAACCTTAAACACACAATCTCTTGAGGCTCATGGAGTCTGAATTCAGATTTACCCTTAAAACCCTGAACATAAAATCAATGAAAAACCCTTTAACAGTCCAACTTAACAGTTCAGTGTAACATATTCTCCTTCTTTAAACATGCTCTGAGTAAATAGTCCCACATGTTTCTATGCTAACCTGACTTTGGTTCTCTCTGACTTTAAGCTGCTTTAATCTCCTAGTAATCGTTGAAAATGTGGGTCTTTGACTTCAGATGTAGATGTGGACAGAGGCAGGGTTTTAAGCTCTACCCAGCTATTGTTTTTTTACCGGCTAATTTGATGACTGTAGCATTCAGATTTTATTTACAGATAACATCTGGCTTGCATTAAAGTATGAAACCCGTGAAAATATCTTCTTTTTTTCTTTTGTAGGAAGTACAAAAGTCAAATATTTCGCTCGCTCACTTGGCTTTCTTTCCTCCCATAGAAAATGTCTGAGTAAATCACCATATCACTGAAAGATGGAAGATGGTAATGTGATAGGCTGCATCATTACAATATTATTGAATTGATAGGGCTATTATCATTTTTATAACTTTAACTTTTCCCCACAGTGTGAGTTTAATCTTCTCCCACCTCTCTGAAGTTATTTCAGTTTTCTGTAGCACTAGATTAAAATTCAGTGAAGGCACCTCCTCCTGGTCTTAAAGGAGTCTGATGAATGTTTTCAGGCTTATCGCAAGAATTTGACTAATATAGGCTTTTCCATGGCTGATGTCAATATTTCAAAATCAGGGCTAAAATGTTGATTTTTTTAAATGCTGTTTGGCTATGTAGCATCACATGCTAGATATGCACAAACAGTATAAAATAAATCAAGTTTCCCTTATCTAACATTAATATTTTCATTTTTGATGCACAGAAGAGGATGTCTGATTTTGCCACATCCCCCATACTCAAGTGCACAATTGTGATGTCTGTCTTACTTAAATGACATGAAATTTAGTCTTTTACACAAATATAAAAGACCGTTCAGACTGCGGCAGCTTTGGAAAACATCAGCCAAATGTCTGATTTAGAACCACATATGAAAGTGGTCTGGATCTGAGTGTAAAAATACAGATATCGGTCACAAGTAGACAAAAAAGTCCAGATTTGCCAGCAGTGTGAATGTAGCCTTGAGGCACCAGTGCCTTTTTCCACTTTAAATTAACCCTGGTTCACTTTCACAGATGGTACAGTTAATTTTGAGCAGTGTGAATGCTCATTTGCATTAGAAGTGAACTCTGGTCCACTTGAAAACTGGGGATCTTGATTCACTTTATGTGAATCCTGGCGCCGTTCACTTACAGGCTGAAAGCAAACGGACTGTCCAGTGAACCAAAGAGTGGAAGTGACGTAGAACATGTCATAACACAACATGCTGGAGCGCTCACTGTCTCTCCTGCTGCTCAGACTGTATAGACTCTGGTAAAAACCATATTAGGTTTGAACATCAAAGTAAAAACAGAAACCCCAAAACTGCATAAACTTGTTGTTGCTCCATTGTTCACTTGCAGTGAACGAGTCATTTTTAGTCGTGTCTAATTGATCTGATCGATAAGCCTGATTTTCTTCTTCTTATTCTTGTCACTGACTATTTGAGGGAATATCGCCCCTAGTGAGCAGTTAGTGCAACTGTATGACACTGTCCAGGTGATTTGGTCCAAATGAGTTAAGTACAGTGTGAAAGCGGACCAAACTAAAGGAAGGTGTGACATTTCTCGGCATCTTTGCCCAATCGAACCCATGACTGTCCTGGTGTGAAGGCACCCTAAGTGTTCTTATCAGTGGATGCCAATTAATTGAATACCAACAAAAAATGCTCCAATTAATCGGATTACCTGTCTATCTGTCGACCCACAGTTAAAAGGGGATTTTGTCATTTCATTCTTCAAATAATATCACCATAAAAGGGCAGTTTTACCAGATGAGTTGTATTATTCTTATCTAACCTAATATCTTCTATTATTTTAAGTGTCTCTTTTTCCTCTTGTAACCTATCGGCCAACAATGAGATGGGAAAGAAAAGAAAAAAAAACTTTTCTTCATCGGCTCTGTTGACTATTGTTTCCTGTCATTTAAACATGAAAATTAGAGTAATAAAGACGAGCATAAGCTAATGTTACATGTATATAGTTTCCATTATAAGATTAGCATGCCTTTAGCATAAATGTGGTAGCACACATATCCATTAACACTGTTGGTCTTTTCACATGGGGGTTTTATGTTATTGTTGATAGAAAGTTGGCCTCATTAAGCTATTTCTGTTTCTCTTTGGCAATTCATACATTAAACCGCTCAACAACCCACCCAACTATGACAAACATATATAGGTAAACACAGCTAACATTTGGCTAATCCTTAGGAAAGACAGTTGGCTTGAAAATCTAATTTAATTAGATTTGCTGTTATTCATTTATTGTTATAAAGAATAAAAGAAGATATAACCCCTCTGAACTGTTAAAAATTTACTTTTGCTTATCCTTCAAACCATTTGAAGCTAGTAAAATAAACTACAGTTAGCTTGATGTTCAGGGATGATTCTTTGGGTTATTTTTCTTTAAAAATGAACTCAAAACATAAAATATCAGTAAAACTAATATTTTTGTATGAGTCTAAAGACTGTAAAGATAAGAATCTTAAGCTGTCTCATCTTTTTTGAAGTTCAGCCTAAGACGACAGCACTGATGATAAAAGGGCACTGAGGTTAAAAGTTGATGAAATTCTTATCTAAACTTTTAAAGCCAAATGAATTATTTTAATCACAGATATGGATCGATTTTAATCACAAAATGTAAGCTTATCTGAAAAAGAAAATTGCTGGCCGCGGTCACAGTTTAGCAATTCATTCTCCATGGAGCTTCACAGTGAGGAGGCAAAACCAAACTCTGCTTTTTCTGGCTATGACAGGCGGCGGATTAATGATGCTGTACATGTCAATACTGATACTTGAGGTGTTCTCAAAGGATGAATGGCTGGAATGGTAATGAATTCAACTAAGAATTTTACTCAAATATCAGTGGAAGTGTATCATTCAGAGTACTGAGCTCATTAATGTGTTTGTCATGACATGAGATGCAGACTGAAGGGGAAAATTTTAGAGGTCATGATGGATTCTTGGTTCCAACATTTGCTTCCTTTTACTTTGTCTACCATGCATATTACGTCTTGTTGGCAAAGATGTTAATATGAGCGCCTCCAGATGGTTTATTATTTCTCTATTTTAAAATATTCTTAGCCAACATATCAACAAAAATAAAGTTGAAATTATTTAGCCAAAATACACCCTTACATAAATGGAGGTGGATGAAAAACAAAGCTCCCTGGAAATGTGTTCAACAGGGTTTATGAGTCCTGAAGCTATTTCATCCATATGGTCTCTGCTTCTTTTACTGGCTATGCAGTCTGGGCTTCATACTGTTAAAACTATAGAGGCAGAATGTAATGAAAGAGAAGTCTTTTCTGGGCTAAAAGGTTGCCGAGGGCTACGCTGCAGAAGTACGATTCACTCTGTAAAAAAATTCTGGGCTCCACACCTGCAGCTAGAAGGTAAAAAGAAGGCAAGGGAGTGATATCAGACTTTGCTGTCCGTCTTTAGAGGCAGGAGGATGCCGAGTGCACTGACTGGAGGCTCTGCAGCGCTAACAAAGAGAGAAAATGCTAACAAAGGCTTCATCATCAACTGACCTTTCCACAGACGCTGCTACCTTTCTCCGATATGTTGAGTGGGTCAGAGTCTCTCCTGCTGTCCTTTTGCCCTTGTCTTTCCTCTACTCCCACTTACTGCCAGAGCCTGTCTCAGCTCATCTGGTTTTCTACTTCCATCACACTAGGCCCTAATGAGGGTTTATTTCCACATGGCGAAGGGAATGAAGACGTAGAAACCACCAGCTGAGATCCTCCACTACCTCTGACCTTCCTCGTCTCTCACTATCTACCTCCTCTCTCCTTTTGGATGTTAACCTGTCCATGTGGATGTTGGCATTACGGAGCTGTCACTAAACTGCTGTCAGTGCCAATGACTGTCATGTCCCCCTCGAGTGTCAACCCTCCCCAACCCTCGAGCTCTCATAGCTCGGGCTTTAACAAGCCCTGCGGCTGAGAGATGAGAAGATGGAGCAGCAAGAAGGGGGGGGGGGGGGGGGGGGGGGGGGGGGGGGGGGGGGGCAAAGTGTGATACTGATGGGTAATTTATCCTGTGTATGGAACTTTCAGAGCTGTGGCAGTCATGTCATAAACGAGCTTTGCAGACAAATTAACCACACCTTGCAACTACCACATCTCACCCCATCTGCCAGAGTACAGATGCTCCAAAACACAGAGGAAGAAGTGAGAAGAGACTCTGGGAATTCAAACAATATTGTCATATTTTTTTATTTTTAATGATGCTATGTTACTTGACCAAAACATGCAATCTCCTGAAACAGCAATAAGTTGAATCATGTGCAGAGCCGATGGGGTTACGAGGGAAACCAGAACTTGTAATTCAAAGGGAAACTGAGATAAACAAGATGCTTGTACCACAAAGAAGATGATTAGATAGTAAAAGTTCACAGTGACTTTCTAGTTCCAATGTGATCAAAGCAACAGCATGACAAAAAATTTTCACTTGACAAATCCTGAGTATTACAGATCTGTGCAGTTTTCATGCATCTGAAAAGCCTTTAAGAAGCCCTCATCTGTTATTCCAGCTGGACTACAGTCAAGAAATGTATTTAATTTGATATTCTCTTATTAAAACCAGTTAACAGAGATAATGTGTTAATTAAAATGCATAAAGTTGTTCATTGCTGTCATCTGTGGGTCTGCTGGCCAGTCCACTTTACACATGGATGTGTTGATTGGCTACATGGTGGCATGGATTGGTGCCGTCATTATCCCTGTGGATTGTTTGCAAGAATCCACACAACAGAGGGCTGATCTCCCTGTGGACTCCACAGAACTCCCCGTCAAGATTGCTGCCAGTGGGAATGGGAGGTTGCCCTTTTTGAGAGAGGCTTCAGAGAAACCATCTGCTAGTCCTGGACTCTATTCCAACTGAATAACTCCATTTTCTACTTGAATAATCCTTAAAGTAAAGCCACTATTAATAAAAGTAGGCCAAATTATCAATGTTTGAAAATGCTGCATTCATTATATTTCAAGAAAGGGAAGTGAAAACCCAAAAATCTAATGAGTTTTTGATCTTGAGTAAAGATAAAGCTAAGAGCTCATGTGTTTACATAGTAGTATGTTTTAAGGAAGCTTCGCCCAAATTACCAACTAGGAAATTTAAATTTTTGTGGCATTTTCTTTGACTTTTCGAGTTCCCAACACCTCTCAAGTTGGACAAAAGAGTCGCGATTAAGGCTAGGTTCACACTGCAGGGCATAATGCTCAATTCGGATTGTTTTGTGAAATCCGATTTTATTGAGAGCCCATTCACATTTCCAATTAAATGTGTTTTGTATGTGATCTCCTGTATGAACCTTATGCGCACCAAGTGTCCTACATGCGTAGAAGACACGAGGACACGAGTGACAGTGAGCGTGCATGACGTCTTCGTGTTTGCGGAAGTAAACATGGACGGTAACAGCGGAGCGTATGTTGCAATTTTAAAGTTATTGTCCAACCGTCGCCAGCACATTTTCAATATCCTTGTTTTAGTGAGGAGATTACAAAAGAGGAGAACCACGTGTGGATACGGAGTCGCAGCCAGGAGTGGTGAGAGAGTGATGTGAGTGCCTTTACAGATAAGTTTATAAACAATGTTGTGTATGACGTGTAGGTCGGATTAATGCGACCTGGCTGTTCAGATTGAAGTCGCATGGCAAAAGATCAGATACATATCGGATTTAGGACCACATGTCCAAGTGGCCTGGGTCGCATTTGAAAAAATCGGATTTGTGTCGTTCAGACTGTCATGAAAAGATCAGATACAGGTCACGTGGAGGCAAAAAAATCGGATTTGGGTCACTTCAGCCTCCAGTGTGAACCTAACCTAAATAATCCACCAGCCCCCAAAGACACACAGAGATAACAAACGTTATAAACAAGCATAACTTTTTTTTACGCCAAAGACCAGCGCTCAGTTAACACAGTGAAAACCTGGGATTTAAAAAACTCATCAACACTTTGGACAAACGTTATCACTGCCATCTCATCTCCATTTTAGTCGAGTGTCTCTCTTGTATGATGAGTGTCGTGAGGGTGTTGTGAAGGACGTGGCTACAGTCCAATGTTTCGCCACCGCTACGGACCTGTGGTCAAGCTGCACCATAGAGCCATATATAAATGTCAAGCTGCATTTCATTGACGCAGATTTCGATGTGAAAACAAAATTTCTCCAGACTCACTTTTCCAAGATCACACCGGGCAGAACATAGCTGCTAGTCTGAGACAAGCAATAGCTACTGGTACCTGGGAGGAAAGAAACTAGCCTGTCTTACCACAGACAACGCTTAAGATGTCACACTATCTGCTGTAGTTTTTAAAGTCAGTTTCCTTGATTGGGCTGCAGTGTTGGTCACATGGAATTGGGAAACTTATCTGTAATGAAACAATCACATTAAGAATGTATTGCTCAGACCTACTGCCAACCTACTTTCACAATCTAGAGGGTGGTAGCCTAGTGGCTAAAGCCTTGGGTCCCAGGGTTAGATTCCAGGGTTCAAGTCTCCAGTGTGCCCAAAAGAGGTGAACCATTCTGGGCCCCTGAGCAAGCCCCTAACTGCTCACTGGGTGCTAAAAGTTGGCAGTCTTTCTGGTAAATCTAGGGATGGGTAAAATGTAGAGGCTAATTTCCCCCATTTGGATAATTAAAGTAAAAATGATGATTATTATTATTATCTGAGCGCTCTTCTATTTAATCATAGAGCTTGCTTGACCATCGCAGTTTGCACTGTCTCCAGCTAATTAAAGCCATCTTCAGTGTCTGATTTTAAAGTAGCACTGTGTAACTTTCCTTAAAAATATGTATTTCAGACTCATTTTCATGGCACAGTGATATTTATTGTGTTCATTCCTAGAGCCATCGTTCCCCAGCAGGATCCCGAGGGTGAGAACCAGCACTGCACAACTTTGTATTCCAGTTAGTAGCATCACGTTACAGCTGAGTGTCAACACATTGGTCGTTTTGAACTTGCACCGTGGCTGGTTTATCAAAGAAATGCAAGAGGATATTATTGGAAGAAGCTAAGAAAAGAAAGAGAACAGGAGTGAGCAAAAGATAATAGAAAAAGAGTCAACATCCGGTTGACTTTTACTGGCTGCAGAGAGCTCAGAGTAGAGATAGGATGCAAGATTGATGCCAAATTAGCCACTGTTAGGGGAGTTCATTACTGAGAAAAATCTGTTGAGCTTCTTTAAATGTTGCTTTAAAATAGAGACAAATACCCCTGCGATGCAACTAACCAGATTTTAACTTACACCACTGTGGAAACTGAATGTGAAATACAGACCAAAAGGAATGGAATGAGATGCTGAAAATTAGGGCTGGGTTTAATAAATTTATTTACCGATTTGAATTGATTCAAATTTAATAAGTCCAATATCAATTCATGAAATTAGAGATCGATTTTTTATACGTCCTCTTTTCCGATGACGCGACCTTACTGTGGCGCGACTTACCAATACTTGGTGAAGTCTTAGCATATACACACAACTGTGTCGCTTCCTTCCAAAACCAGCTTCTCTTTCCGAGATAATGTCAAACTCTGTTTTCATTCACCAGTGTGGTTTATTTTGCAACGTATTACTGGACATATTAGCAGCGAACGCTAAGAGTGCGGGCGCTGCCACGTTCAACAACAGGAAGAGATGTATGCACGTAGGTACTTTAAAAAAAATCGGATATGGTCATTTAAAGTCACATTTTTCTAGGTTTACACCTCGTCCTTTAATCAAAATGCAAACACTCTGATGCTATTTATCTAATTTACAGGACAGCAGGTCATAGCTGCTCTCTGGGATTATATATACAGAACATAGCTCCTGTCCTATGAACATCTTGAGATCACCAGGAGGAGCTGGAGAGTAAGACTAGGGGGAAAGGCACATCTAGGATTCCCTCTGAACCTGTTGCCTCCATGAACCAATCTGGGATAAGCAAAGGAAAATGGACAGATTGAGACAAACTCAGGCAGTCCCACTGGAATGTGCTGAGCAGCCACCAATTTAGCCATCTATCACTAAAATGATCTTAAAATCCATTTCAACAATAGTTGACTGTTTATGCATGATCATATCCAATCCTTCTTTATATATACTAATTTGGTGAGGTATCAGTTATGCTTCACTGTTGGACTTGATGTCAGTAAACACACAGCGGTGGCATCACTCTGCATTAACAGGCTGCAGGCTAGCAGCAGAAAATTTTTGACACTGAGTATTTGGCTCCTGGTACTCTTAATTGGCTGTCAGGGGATGTGTCTCACAATATGATGCAGGACCTTCACATTTTCAAATTGCCAAGTTAAGGTGTCACCTCATATCTTCCACAATTGTCATTCTGGGACAACCCGAGTCTCACAATCGGATGTGAGTGCTTACTTTGCATAACTGTTCACACAGTAATGGTGGAGAAAGACAAATGTTCACTCTGAGCAGTGCAGCCATTGTGAGATTAAAACAGTCTCGGCTCCCAAGTTTTGAGACAAGCACAGAAAATGAGAATCTTTTGTGATGGAAGAATGAGACTGAAAAGAAAAGACGGGTGCATGAAGAGGCTAATATAAATGTAAAAGGCTGAGCACAAGCAAATATTGATATGAGGAGCAAAACAAAACAGAATCTCTTGTGTCTGTAATGAGAGGGACTCCTCTTCACATCTCTAACACCACTCACAATTCTCCACCAAACAAGTCCACACACACACACACACACACACACAAGGCTAAAGCCATCTTTTTGGATCACCTACACAAGTTATGGTACACAGATTGGGTCTTGTACTGCTATAGCAAGATATAGCTTCACATACAGTAGTTTACAACCAAATTTCTTGAATAACAAAGTACAGAAGCTAAAGCTACATTTCATGATGCAAAAAGCAGCTACTAAAAACGGGTTTAAAGTAGCCTGAGAGACTTTCCACATTTATGTTAGTCTTGTCTGGCAGTCATTGTTCAAACATCTCATTTATTTCCAATGACACTGCCCCCTTGCTTAGGTGTATTTTATGGTAAGCTAACCTCCTGCTGTTAAGGTATTTAGAAACAGCAGGAACACAGAGTGTGTCCGCAGCAGGCCATAAAACACAAATAACGTGACCTCCAGCAAGGACAAACTTTACCTGCATGTCTGTGTGATTTGCATCTGTCTGTGTGTGTGAGTGTAGTTTGACTGTGTGTGGAAGCTTGTGTCAACTTAAAATAGAGTGTAAATGTTCATACTGCTAACTTCATCTAGGTTTATCTATCTTAAGTTTACAATGTTTAGGTCCAGTTCAAACAGTGATCTAGAGTGTTATATGTATTGGTATTCAATATATGCAGCACTTTATTCTCTGTAACAGAGGCAATAATCTTTCCAAGGGATCATATTAAATTATTCAAGGGCCATCAGACAGAATTAAATTTTAACTCAGTTCCTCACAATGAAATTAAAATATAATACAGACTCATGAAAGCCACCTATGTCTTTTATTATTTAAATCATCATCTGAAAAGTTTGGATGCCATTATGATGCATACTTTTGGTATTCTTGAAGAGATTTCCAAGGTTTTATTATCTTTTTTTTTACCAGCAATGACAAGTTTGTAGCAGTTAGCATGCTTAGCTGAACCCTTTGATGCTCCACCTATATTTAGCCACCTGCTGAAAACTTGTGCACCTATAATGAAATGAGCACATCTCTGCAACCACAATGTCTATTTGAATACTTTTGGAGTCATACTAAAGGGAGATTTGTTAGGATGTGTAAAAATCTGTATATATCATAGTGGTAAAGAATAAATGACAAAGTACAGAAGCTAAAGCTATATTTTATGATGCAAAAAGCAGCAACTAAAAATATAACAAAAAAAAATGTAAGTTTCAGAAAAAAATTGTTGAAATTAACATCTCTTTTGATGAAGCTGTAGCTAAACACCTCTCAAATCATAGTACAATATGTGAACACTATATCTGCAGAGGCTGAGTAATAAAGTGAAGCAGAACAAAATCAAAGCAGTTTCAATACAGACAGTTAACATTAGGTCTAAAAGCCTATTTTGGCACAGTTCTGCCATCTGTTTTCAATGTTCCTAAATGTGGGGGCCTTATGTTTTAGAAGTTTAAAGCTGTAAATTGATGCTGCACTTTTTATTCATGAATACATATTAATTAAACTATATGGTGGCAACAATAAGCCCTTCTCTCAGCCACCTTTGCCCATTAAGAAATGAGTCTAACGGGCCACCTTTAACTGCGCCATTGTGTCCCTTCACAAATCAAAACGATACAGAATCAGCGGATGCACAGCAGTGACTTGGCAGTGTTGATGTGTACTGTGGACAATAATAAGTGTATGTGAAACATCCTTCATACTACCTCCCTACTTGACCAGAAGTAGAACAGAATCTTTTGCATGTTCACCACACAATGTTGAAATATTTATACTAGTCACATGTATGATTCAAGGCTGATTGTTTACGTCTTTAAATCCCAAGGTGTGCTAGTCACATACTGTGCATCATGCATAATCACAACTTCAAGATCTCATGCTGTGATGCTAGCTCAATGCATGAAAGCACAGAAGAGGTAGGCCCTTTCCACCTCCGCTACTACCTCCTATACCAGCTCAGGGGACCTCACAGGGAACAGCCCACCTGTGAAGCAGCCTTGACATATAGAACACTTTTGAACCAACACTTCACACTTCAAAAGAAAAAAAAACATTTGCAGTCAACACCTCTCTTTTTAAATTAATCATAAGTCTGTTTCTACCATCACAGCTAACCAGTCACTGTCAAACAACTAGAGGTCCTCCATCAAACCTATATATAGGCAGCTCTTGTTGCACTTGAAATTACCTCAGAAGTAACTAACAAAGGGCTGTTTTTTGTTTCTGCTTTGTTTTGATTTGAGGATTTCACAGGCTGGACTGAGAGACAGTTCACGCCCACTAGTCCTTGGGATGTATTTTCCCATGCGTGCTCCAAACACTCACACTCCAAAAAGCTTGTCGTTGGCAGTGTGGGGTTTCACTGTTTTGCCCAGCGGCACTTCACCACAAGAACATGGTGGGTATAAAATGACTAATCTTCTGATACTGATTTGACCACCCTACCACTTGAGCCAAATCCATCCTACAGTTGTGTGTCATGGTCATTTCATTGGGTCCATGCCACTACATTTTTGGTCTACATTCCAGCAACTCGAAATCAGCAAGTGCCCATCGGAGAAAATATGGTTCTCTGATTTCCTCCACTGGAGGAGCAAAGTTCTGTAGACTCTTGGTGGTGGGGGGCATGCCCATCACCTTGGCAGTGGTTGCCCATGTACTGAAAAAGCTACCTGGTGGCAGAGCACAAGGTAGTGGATGAGTTTCATCCTGACATGCTGAAGGCTCTGGATGTCGGGCAGTTTTGGATGGCACGCCTCTTCAGTGTTGCATGAAGGTCCAGGACAACATCTGTAGAGTGGTAGACTGGGTTGATTGTAGGGGTAGGCCGATTCACTATTTAATCAATTCATCGTGATGTGATACGTGCCGATTCCATTAAAATTCGTAAATGTTCAAAATCAATTATTTTTCATAATAATTAAATGATAGGAACACAGCTGCAAAGTGTGGTAGGAACATAAAAGTTGCGCATGCCGCCTGGACACTTTAAGGTGATGGACCGGTCCCCCTAACACAGATAAGTTTGCTGCCCTGCCCTAAAGCATCCAGGCAGCAAAGAATAAATACCAAGGCAGTAGCTAACTTTCAGCTGCTGTTCCTGAGCATGAGATTTACTCATCAGATCTGAAGGCGAGCATTTGGTTTTTATGGACATGAGAACAGAGAAGGCCTGGACAAGACTCACTACATATGTAAGTTGTTTAAAGGCAAAATAAAATATAATAGTAATACTGCAAAACATGTGGCAGCACCTCAGCCCAGGTTGGAGGAGGACAAGAAGCTGCCGGTGTTGATGGTTTAACATACATTGTCAGAATACCATAGCCTTGTTTCTCGGTTTTATCAAAATGGCATAGCTATGTATTCCTCTTTGATAAATGGGCTACAGTTTCTGTGCTATGCATGTTCATTAACCAAGGGTATGATAAATTGACAACGTACACCAAACTGACGGAAAACCTGTTGTTGCTCCTAATTATTGCGAACACATTTTTTTTTGTAGATTCCACGTAAAAATATTTACCATAATATGAAAAATATGTTGGACATGTGTTGGATTTATTGATGGTTTTACATAAATAAAAGGGAGTGGGGATAAGTTTGTTTAGTTACTTGAAATAATGGATAGGGAATGGATTTAAAGTATGACGTAACCACAGCATGAGCAAAAAAAATCCTGAATGGGAAAAAGAGATAGATTGAAAATTCTGATAATTGTTTAATAATCAAATCAAAGCACCCTGAAAGGTAATCAAACTGACTCGAGAGGTACCTAAGATGGCAAACTTTGATGTTCCCATTTTGTAAAAAGGAGGACCAGAGAGTGTGTTCTAACTACCTGGGGATAAAACTTCCAGTTTACTTCAGGGTGTTGGAACAACTGTCGAACCTCAGATTCAAGAGGAACAGTGTAGGTTTCAACCAGGTCATGGAGCTATAGACCAGATCTTTACCTTCGAAGAGTAGGGGGTCACAGGAGTTTGATGATCTGGTCAACATACGTTTTGTGGACTGCAGAAAGCTTACCACTGTGGCCTTCACATGATTCTCTGGGGGGTTACTACAGGAGTCTGGGGTGCTTGAGTCACTATTGTGGGCTTTTAGGTTTTTGTATGCATAAGAGCTGTCTGTAATGTCAGCTTCTTGTTACCACTGCAGCTTGTGGTGTTCATGGACAGCATCTGAAGGCAAAGTCTGATTTCAGAGCCACAGGAATGCATCCCTGATCTTTGTTGATGATTTGCAGGTAGTTCTATTCACTTCCTCAGATCAGCATCTTCTGCATGCTGAGTGTGAAGGATTTGGGATGAAAGTCAGATCCTCTAAGTCTGAGACAACTGGAAAAAGGTGGAGTGCTCCCTCCTACAATGAAGGTGTAAGTATCCTTGTATCCTTGTTCATGAGTCATGGCAAGGATGGATGGCAGGATGGTAACTTCTGGTTAGTCTACATTCCAACCTACTCTTATGGTCATGAGATTTGGGTAATAACCAAAACAAGCGGCTAAAATGAGATTCCTTCAGAAGGTGGCCGGGCTCAGTCTGGGTGAGGAGCTCATACATACAGAGGGAGCTTGGTGTAAGGCTGCTGCTCCTCCATATGAAAAAGAGTCAGCTGAGGTGGGTCAGGCATCTGATTAGGATGCTTCCTGGTTGCTCCCCTTGAAGATTTTCCAGAAATATCCTACTGGGAGCAGACCCCAGGGCAGATCCAGGACTCACTGGAGGGATTATATATGCCTTCTTGCCTGAAAATACCATGGGTTCCTCCAGGAGGAATAAGACAACCTCTTGCCACTGTGACGTGACCTCAGATAAGGGGGTAAAAAGGATGGATATATGGGGTCATTTTAGTGAGTTTAATTTGATAATACTTTAGTAGTTTAGCATGTCAGTCTTGGTCAGAAGGCTTATTTGCAAACAATGAATGGAGCATGTGGAGGTTACTATGAGAAATTAGACTGAGTATAAATAATATTAAAATTATTGAGTAAGAGTGTTCTGTTTCCTGCCCTACTGCAGACTCCATTCAGTATTAAGAGAGGAATGTCAGCGGCTTGAGGGAACAAAGCAATAAGTATAAATTAACATAAATTCACATGGTAATATATTCAGCATTGTGTGATAACTTTCTATAACCAAGGGACATGTTTTTAGAAAAAAAAAAAGATTGTGAATTGAGAGGAGCAAAGCAGAAAGAACTTGTAAAGGCGTAAACAGACTCAAGTAGCTTCAATGAACAAATATTAACTTTGATGTTTGGTATTCAAAATGAGGATAAACTGTTCCAATCTCTAGAGCTCAATTGTGCACACATTGTGCTCAAAAGTCATTACTAAAGCCTGATACAGGCCTTCTCTGCTAACAGAAATATTTTTTTCAGCTAACAAAGCACTTGCTTCAAGTACCAATATTATCATTGTTTTTAATCGATAACGCCACCAAAGTTGAGAAGAACAGCAATAATTTGGTTTCACAGCACACGCAGTTTCCTCCCCACTGTAGTCAGCCCAACCAATTTCACACGATGGCAAATGCAGCCACAGTATTGTGCTGCTCTGTAATTAAATGGAGACGTGGGGTCAGAACTCCCAACAGGTTGGCTGGCATGAGATGAAAAGTTAATTAGCTCTGCTCAAAGTGACTTTAGAGAAAGAATTACATAAGCCCTGCTGAATGCTGCTATTAAAACAGAAAATTTACTTATCTTTTAAGCACCATAATATGATGAGATTTAAAGCATAATCTTTCCCAGCTCCTTCAGCCAAACTTCTCTGATTCCTCAGAGATAATGGCTGTGGTAGGCAATTGACAATAAAGGGCATGCACAAACACAAACTCACAGTCACGGTGGTGGCTACATTACCTTTCCAAAGCTCCCTTTCCCAATGGCCCGCAATATTTGGAAGTGGTCAAAGTTTACTGTGAAAAAAACAGAAGAAAGAGAGTTCAGACACAAAATTAGACAACAGAAAGCAATATGTAAAAAGTACAAGGTGTTAGCTCAGTGATACCATTGCTGTTGTTTTTGGCTCAGTACTGCTGCACATCTGCAGGTCAGGCCACATCATGCACACATCATGTGTGCAGACAGTATAATAAACAAATTTGCTTAATCATTAAGAGGCGGCGAGTGTGAAGAGCAAGACAGCTTCTAATCATCATGCTAACTGATAAAAATGACTGCCCAGCCATGTGCATTTATATGTTTTACGCTGTTTTTACTAATATAATAATGCACTTCTGGATAATTTCTTTCCGAGCTGCATCATTCTTTGTTTAATTGTGGTTTGAGCTGGAGTACATCATACAGAAACCCAACCAGATTTGCTTCTTTGATTTAATTCCTCAGGTGTGGTTGTCTTGACCTCAAAATCTATTTATGTTTGTTCTGAATTTCACACAATGGCCCCGAGTTTGCATGGATCAGTTTTTTACATCATGCTAGGTCCTTATTGATCGGTTAGGAGACATAGGTCATAGCAGACACACTGCAGGACAGGGATTATCAGATTTGGTCCTCGAGGGCCTCTGTCCTGCAGGTTTTAGATCTTTCCCTGCTGCAACACACCCGATTCAAATAAAATGCATCAATGATTCAAGACTGTTGTAAAGTGTACTTTCTCAGACTCAGGACGCTGCAGGGAAATGACGGCTCCAGAAATGTACATAAGGAATGTCAGTGTGCCATCAAAATGGGTCGGAAGCACAGAGTTTAGTTTGGAAATGTATGCAGTGTTACTTAAACTGTTAAATAACACACTGACTCAAGAATGGATAATCATCTCCTCCATAAATCATTGAAGCTTTGTTTGTATTTTTCCAGTCATACCAAAGAAAAACTGCACATTAACATGCAGTCATCATATCTAAAGGTTAGTTTCAACTGACTGGGGTCTACAACCCAGAAACGTCAGCAGACATCTGTCCCTGTACTGCAACAGATATCACATCTTGTTTGCATACCCAGTTTAGCATCCTGCTTGGTTTGTCTAAAAGGTAGACATTTACTACCTTCCGTTAGTTCTAAATAATGACACTTGGGGCCCATTCATGATATACACGTCTGAATGCCCACAAGAACCATGGTGGAGCAATTTCACATCCGTCGAATTGTAAAATTGGTAATCCACCAGTAAAACTTTCTTACAGAAAGTAAAACAGAGTTGGTCACACAATTTAATTCCCATCTCAACATCTCCTTCAGGTGTGTTCACCTGCAGACAATGCCTGCAACAAATTTATTTTGTGAGTAAACTGTGAGAAGGTCTGCATGGAAAAAAAAGACAGGAAGTGGGAAATTACTTTCAAGACATTTAGAAGGAATTAATGTCCATGTTTTTATTGATTCAATCAGACATAAATCAAAGCTCCCAGCAGCTTCCCTCCTCTGAAAGAAAAACTCAAGCATGACCATTTTTAATGATAACAGGTACATTGTGTCAATAAGGCAAATACTTTTTACCCTCTGACTCGTTGTGGACAAAAACAATTTTCCCTTTTTGGTCATATAACTGTAATTGCTGTTAGATACATATTCTGGAAGAAAAAAAAGAAAAGGATGTACAGTAGAGATCTTACTTCTATACAACAGGTCTGATGTTATATAAGCAATTTTACACAAGCAGACCAGGTAGAACCAAAAATAGATAATCATGGCTTAGACCGGAGAGGTTTAATAGTGGCTGTGTGAGGAGATTATCCATTATTCACACATTGATCATGTACAAAATTTATTGTTCCACAATACTGTCACTGAGAAAATAGCAAAAGTTAAGTAGTGCATCTTTAAGGTCCACGACTGAGATGCAGGGACTGAGCGGAGGTGTGACAGGAAAGCCGTGGGCTCATGATGGGTGTGTGGTTTGTTGGGCTGGAGGCAGGAGGTGAACTGAACATACTGAAGAACATGTTCAGCTCATTAGCTCCGTCCAGACCTCCGCTAATCTGATCCGACTTTAACCTGAAGGCGATCTTTTTCATCCCTGACCACACATCCCTCACGTTGCTCTGCTGGAGCTCCTTCTTAACTTTTTCCTCTAGTCCTCCTCGTACTTCATCTTTGTTCTGACTTGTTTCTTAGTTGTCTTTAATACCGCTCTGTTTCCCTCCATGAAGACTTTCTTTCTGATTTTTAGCTTTTTTCCAGGTCAATGGTGATCCAGGGTTTGTTATTGGGGAAGCACCTCACTGCTCTTGTTGGGACGATGCTGTCAACACAGAAGTTGATATAATCTGTCACACTCAGTCATGGTGTTGATGTTATCTCCCTGTGGTTCACAGAGGAAAGTCCAGTCTGTGGCCTCAAAACCCCCTCTCATATCATCTTCAGCTTCATTAGACCAGGTTTTATTAGTCTGTTTGATGACTGGTAGCTGCTGAACGATGGGCTTGAAGGTGAAGATCAGATTATGGTCTGGTAAGGAGGCACAGCAGAGGAGCGCGATGCTTTTTTAACATTGTCATAAAACAAGTCCAACATCTTTTCTTCTCTGGTGGCGCAGCTGACATACTGCTGAAATGTTGTAGAAAGTAGTTCACAATGAATTTACCCCTCGACTATTGTCGGCAAAACAAAAAAAAACAACAGAGTGAGACATCTTCTTTTCTTATCTCTGCTGAGAGTTGCACATGCGCAATAAAGTCTGCCAGGGGAATAATATTGCAGCCGATCAGGGAACAAAATGGTGGCAGAGGACATCAAAAGTCTGAAAAAACTTCACGTTAAACTTATAAAATAAATTAAATACATGTGAGATTTGTAAAGCGGACCTTGCGTACCTCTGAAGTACGTCTGCAATGCTCGAACATTTAAAGAGGAGGCACGTCGGACTTACATAACAACCTCATGCAAGATTTCAAAGCTGAGAGTGAAATAAGAGCCATTTAATAATTACGAAATACATAATCCGATTGGTCGACTAGTCGTTTTAATAGTCGTGACTAATCGGCCATCAGAATAGACCTTAGTTGCAGCCCTAGTAGAAAGGGAGACTTTGTTAAAGTCTTTATAGATTGCAATAAATGCGTTAGGATGCTGTGTTTGTAGCCTAGCAACGACAGAGCTGTTGACCTCACAGGCTGTGGTTGCAGCATGTAAACCACTACCAGAATAACACATGTAAACTCTTTGGACGAAAACTCACAGGTAACAGTTCGATGTCCCTTGTACAGATTTTCTCCATT
The DNA here is from genome assembly GCF_017639745.1 of Melanotaenia boesemani. Taxonomy (NCBI): domain Eukaryota; kingdom Metazoa; phylum Chordata; class Actinopteri; order Atheriniformes; family Melanotaeniidae; genus Melanotaenia; species Melanotaenia boesemani. The sequence continues at coordinate 7,152,044 of NC_055697.1, forward strand.
ACAGATACAATATGTCCAGGATGGCACCAGCAGTGGCTAAAAAACACCACCTCCACCTGCCATTCCACCTCCCTTTAGCTGTCCTTTGGCTTTTTTTCTTGTAGTCATCTCAAGCTCGTCCATTTTTTTTGCTAGCGATCTCACGTTACTCATCAGAAAGGTTGGAAGAAACAGTTTAATCTCCTGCATTTTTCTCTCTGTCTCGCTCCCGTCATGCATCCTCTTCGCTTTCTTTTCAACTCCTTTGGGGTTTGGTGTGTTATTTTGTTAATTATCTTGACTTTAAAAAGCTTAATCAACTGACCCCACTGGTAAACGACTCTTCCGCTGCCATAAAAACTCATCATAGCAAGTCTTAATAAAAGGCCAAAATACGTAGAGAAATCACTTGAGCAGCACAACCTCCGAACCTTCTTAAAAAGTTTACCTGATTGTGATTTAAAAAAAATAAAATAAATAAATTGTATGTCAAAACTTCAAACAGTACGGACGGACCTACTACAGCTTGATGCTGCCATGCAGCATGTTCTAGAGTGGAAGGATTGACACTTAACGTACAGCTTAGTCTGATGGACTATAGGCCAAGTTTGCAAGTAGTTGGTAATTAGATAGAAAGGACAAATTATATATTCATAGTTCTAAAGGTTATAAACATTAAGTTTAATTAAAATTATGAGAAAATCTAAAAAAAAAAAAAAAAAAAGAAAAAATGTGGACAAGAAATGAACTATTTTGGAAAATGAATGGAAAAGTTATAAGATTTGACATTTTGAATTTTAAAGTCAACTCCCCGGAATTATATTGAGCCAAATAAATATTTTATATTAGGAATAGTTGCTTCACATGGGAGCATCAGAGCAGAGGCAAATGCAAAGTGATTCTTACTCAGCTCTGCAGTCATTTAGCTCATTTTTTCAATGTGGCTCATTGCCTTCTTCATAGCAAATGGAGAATCTTTTTTTTTTATTTAGTCTGAAGAAAATAAGAGAAAATTTGTCTTTTCGTAATGAAGAGCTTTAAAGTCTTTGATGAAGAATTCCTGTAAATCTAAATAATATTTAAAAATACATAATGAAATGCAGTCCAAGAAAAAGGTTCTGCAAATAAATGCTAAAAACATGAATAGTGATATGAAAGATTTTAATCTGAGTCGATTTTAACCTTCAGAGCTTCTGTACAATTTATGTTAAATATTAAACTGCAATTTTTTAACTTATTTTTTTTAGCATATTTGGTCCATTTAAATTGTATGACATGATTAAGTGTTATACATAATATGAAAATAACTAAATATCCAAAAATATTTGTAGAATTTGACTCTGTTAGCTGTAGCTACTTCAGCTACTTTGTTCTCCTGCTGATGTTTATTTACTCTAAACTCTACTCTCAAGCCGAACCTACTCTAAACTCACTCATACAGATACAAGCAATAAAAGAAATGCTGACCCAGTTAGCAAAAATGTTTGGCCCAAATATGGTCCACATCTGCGGTTTGGTTTGACCCATATTTGGTCTTGACTCGCGCCGTTGATTCCATGTTAGTGTGACTGCCAAAACTCAGCCATATGACCACCACATGTAGACCACAAGGAAATTGTCTTAATCTACATCCTCCTCATATTCGGACCCATTCTGGTTAACACAACACTTTCCATAATCCACATCCAAGCCAGAAACTGACATCTGGACCACATCTGGCTTACACAGCACTTGCCAGTCCCTTAGCCTGGATTAGGCCCAAACATGTCAGCTGGGAACCAGATAACAGTTTCATAGCTTGTGACAACAACTCCAAGGAATTAATCATTACTATTGTTAAAAGGAGGAGTTTGAAAGATTGAAGCCCTTTACATACTAGAACAGAAAAATGTGTTCTTTCTTCCAGGGACTCATTTTCATTTCGCAGTCATGGTTTCAGAGTTCTCACAGTTTGAATTTGAGACGTCATCAGGACAGAACATCACACGAGAAAGGTGGGAGGTGGGAGGTATAATAGTTTGAAGTGGTTGACATGGGGAAGCAGAAAGTTGTCTTTTCCACTGACACGAAAGATTCAACATGGTTGAATGTAGAGCTTTGAGCAACAGCTGGCCGAGGCGGGGAGGAAGTACAAAAATCTATACATCACGTTAGGCATTTAAAAACACGGACACCAACACATGGCAACCCTTGCCTCAAGGACGACGTTTCTCATGAAGAATGAAATGTCCGGGCCAGAACAAACTTTCATCTTCTTCTTTATCGTGCCACCTGGAGAAAAAAATATTTCTGTTCCGGCGGAGTATGTCCAGGCCTTTACAACTGCATTATATTGTGTATTTGTTTAACTTGTTAAACCCTAGGCTTTTCGAAAGTGTGGTTCGCCTGAACAGACCTACCGCAATTAAATCAACAATAACTCTATATAATCCCAGTGTCAGAAACATTGTGAATGTTCATATGCCTGAGCAAATTGTTATAAACCAAAGGAAAAAATTACGTTTTTATCCTCGCCTAATTGTTTTTTTAGTTTACAAAGTGGAACATATCATGATAGACATTATTCTATGTATTATTATGTCACGTGTATTATGTCATGTGGATAGACTGAAAATAACTATAAAATGGTGAGGAAATAAAACATTGCTTTTGGTAAGAATAGCTTTGGGGTTTGGTGACGTACTGTGTGATAAACATGCAATCTGATGCACTGGCTGTGAATTGCAAAGGTTGGCTTTGTGTTTGTTTTGAGACTGATGTGAAGTAGTTGGCCAAGATAAGATTATACTTGGTATCATCTAAAAGTGCAGCTTTTCTAGTTTCATATGACACCCAATATGTTGTGGTGGGGGGAACAGATCACACGTTCTGTTGTGTTTTGTTTCAGATGTTGCTCATGTTGATGGCATAGTTATTTGTTGCATAGATATTCTGAAGTTGTTATAAAATAAGTACTTTGTTGACAAAACGCAGTTGGGGTGTTGATTTAGTGGCGTTAGTGTTTCTTCTTAAAGAAACATTAGTAATGAAATACCCCAACATGACTAAAGTACTTTTTTACACACATGAACTTGTGCATTCAGCTGCTGGACCCAGCAGGAAGGGGTTAAGAATGAATTAGCAGTGATTTAAGAGAAATTAGCTAAACTACTGGAATGATGATGGAGGATTCTAAGTTGATGATAAAGGCCACTGACTGACATCCCTGTGGGGCATCTGTGCTACTGAGTCTTATCTCTGGTGTGTGTGGGTATGTGGTTGTGTGTGCAGATGTGGGCACAGAAGCCATGATGCCAACTCATGCAGCTCCACCTTAAAATGCAGTCTGCTTCTGAAGCTCTCGCTACTTTCTGTTCAGCTCCTTGTCCATGTAGACAAAGGCAGCCGAGAGTGGGAAAACAAAAAGCACATGCTGGGCTCCTCTGCTGGCAACAGGTAAAGCCCATAAAGCTCGCTGCTTTCAGAAAAAAAACAAGAGGTGTGGTTTCTGTGTTTTGTCTGGAAAAGAAGACTAATTCCTTGTGGATTCTCTCTTCTCAGACTTCTGTGCATGGCTAATCCTCTCATCTGGCATGACTCTGACTGCACCCTAGTACTGACATGGAGACTCTGTACTGTGAACACAGCGCTACGTCTGCTATTAAAAAACAGAGATTAAAGGACATGAAAGAAAAATATAAATACTGATTGAGTTCAGTTCTTATTTAAATTAAAAAATGATACATTATTTTCCTCTGACTCATGCTGGTTGTATTCCAACGCAAGCTTTTCATTTAGCAGCTTTGGAAACATGACATCAGCATTTTATAGACGGAGTCTGACAGGTTTTCTTACTTTACCAGACAGATGATCCAACTTTCACATCCACTTTACACAATGATGGACCAGATATGGAAATACTAAATTATGCTTGAATCTTCCTCTCTCTTCCTTCATACTTTACACATCTGTTTCCATACATTTGTGCAGAAACCCAAAGCAAAAAGGTTTAGACGAAGCAGTCTGAAAGTAAGCAGAACTCAGAATATTTGTTTTATGACATCTTTAAACATAAAAATCAATTCATTCCTAAATAATCACATTTCTCTATAGTTTTTGTGTCTTGTGGTCACTGGACCATTACTTAATCATGACTCAAGCTAAAACACTTTCTGAGGAATACACCCTTATTTACAACACTGAAAGTTGCAGAAAGCAAACTGGAAATTAATACAAAGTCAGTAAACTGCTTTTGTGTGATGCTGATAACTTTTACAGCTGTGAATACACTGCTTTATTAATATTTTGTAAAAATAAAACTGCAGTTTTAATGTGGTGAGTGTGCTTCTACTCATTTCTGATTGAAAGCTTCTAGTTTCAGGGCACGACAGGCTGGTGGACAATTTAAAATTAAGACAATAATGGTAAAGTTATTCTTCCTCTGTGGCAACGTAAGACATGGTTGATACAGTGCGGAGAGAACTCATTTCATCCATGTTTTGACAGCCATCAAACACAAATGAACAGAAATAAACAAAACAAAATGATGTCTTAACATGATTCTTGCAAAACATTTCAGACATTTTGGAATTTAAGCAGCCAGTTGAAGAACCTGACCAGTGATACCAGGACTGTGGGCCCAACCTGAACCATGTGTGTAGAGATGAATGGTTAAAAAGGAAATACTTCAGTTCACATCATCTTTACGGCCAAGTCGCACATCAGAGCCGCAGGATCTTTTTACAGCCTTTCAAGCTAGGGCTTCAGAGTCATATATGAAGAACAAAAGGCAGCAGTGAGCCTTGAAGTTGATCTGCTGCTGATACACCTCTGAGCCAGTGTGGGAGGTAGTATCAAAGACTAAATAGGTTGTGTATTTTCTCCTTTCCACTTGTACCTACTCAGGCTGATTTGACTTGACCCAGTTTGTAGGGTATTCTATTAGGCAGTAGCATCTAGTACCAGGTATTTGTTTTTAGCACCTTCTTGGCCGTAGTTTCAAGCGAGCCGAGTCGAGCCGAAAATGTGATGTCTACACACTGTGGGCCACTGATTGGCCAGAAAGTGACGTCATTGGATGATTCCCAAGCAAGGATCAGACCACTGGTTTTTAGAAATTTAATGAAGAGTTATGTGGGATGTGGTGTTGAGGTTGAGGTGGGACATTTGTGGTGTTATCATGGTGTGCCAGGTGGAGGAGACCTAGAGTAGGGGTGCTGTGACAGATATCTTCCACCCCCCAGGATGTTTCGTCTCACCACCCACAACCCTCTCTGGCTCTCCTCTTTTACCTTGAATCCGACAAAAAGCCATAGACTGAGCAGGCGGTACCCCATCTCCTCATTGTTTTCCATTGTTGTGTCGTATTTGTGTTGCATATAAATGGCATCACGGGACTTTCTTGCTGCCTTTTGATAAAAATAACTTCAACCAAGTAGAGTCAAGTAGAGCCGACAAGGAAGAAGTGGAAAAAAAGGCTCATGTAAAGGTAAGCTGTAATGGTGGAACTTACTGCTCTAGCCAACGATGTAACTCTGCAATGTCAGCTTGATGGTGTCTGGAAGCACAAACCAGTATGGAACTGGGTTGCCTTTGTTTGGCATGTATGAATTACCAAGAAAAACACCAGTGGATTAACAAGGACGTCTCAATATGTAAAAAAGAGCTTTGTAAAAGCCAGACTACTAGGAGTGTACCAATACATGTTTGCCTTCGCTTTGTTTTAACTTCCACTTGTGTTGGGGTCAGCACCGACCTGTTCTTAGTAATTATATTAGTAATTAGTAATTAAAAGTAAGTTAGTAAATGAACCACTTAAACATGTCTATTGGACCGAGGCTTTTTGACCTTGACAGGAACCTCTATTTCATCAAAATAAAGCAAAATAAAGTTTTTCTCTAAATTAGAAAACACTCGTTAGGGTCGGTTTTGACCCAGTTGTAAAAATAAGATTATAAAGGAAAAATTAAGAGCCAAAACTGAACACTGTGATTCAACACATTGACAACCTGTTCCTCTGCCAGCCATCTGAGCTTGAGAGGATTCTCCTTTTGCATCGTTTTCCTGTAAACCTGAACACAAACAAGACAAAAAAAGCTGGGCAAGTCCAGCGTTCAGTATAGAACTGGTGACTTGCAGAGTACACATCTCCAACTGGCAATATGCAAAAATGAGAAGAACAGTTTCCCTGAGCCAAGCTCTGGATATTTTTGGTGAAAATAAATTTTAAAAAAACTATACTGATTAAGCCAGACGGACCCACCAGTGGGTCCAACAGCTGTAAACACAAGTTCACGTGTGTAAAAAAGTTACCTTAGTGATGTAAGGATATTTTATTTATAATATCAACGAAGAAGAATACCTAATGCCACTAAATCAACTATCCAAGGGCATTTAGTCAACAAAGTATTTGTTTAATAACAACTTTAAAATACGTACAAACAAACAACAGCGCCACCATTACGAGTAACACCCGAAACAAAATGTAACACAACACGTGATACGTTCACTCCACCCCAACTTATTGGGTATCATATGAAACTAGAAAAGCTGCACTTTCATATGATACCAAGCATAAAAAGATATTTGCCAAGCACCTCACGTCAGTCTCAAAACAAACACAAAGCTAACCGTCGCATATCACAGCAGCCTTATCAGACAGCATGTTTATCACCAAATACAGCACAAATCCCAAAGTTATTCTCACAAACAGCGATATTTTTTATTTCCTTACCTTTTTGTGGTCATTTTCAGTCTATCCACACTGTTCTTCGACCAAACCTCACAGCGTAGTAATCCATAATGGTGAAACTGCGTCATGCGCTAACATGTCATATTCTCCCATTTACAGCCATTTTGTTGGCAGTGTAAATAAAGTTTGGTCAAATTCTACATCTTACAAGCTTTCCAACGATATCTTACACTTGAACGAGACTTTATCTGTCAGGTATAAATGCTTGCGCGTAAACAAAGGAGCGTCATTGACATTTTACTGCCACGTGGGCGCACCGGAAAGAGCGAATATCGAACAGCGTTCATTTCTTTGCTTCATTTTGACTTTGTGGAGATGGGTCTGAAGAGGAGGCTACTGTTTATGAAGTTGCTGTCCCTGAAAGATTTAAATTCAAAGATGGTAAAATCGGTTGGAGGTCAGTACCTCACGATGCACATGGCAGGCCAACTGCTGCAAATGTCATCAAAATGGCTGCTGGAATCGCAAGGAGAAAGCAAACACAAGAGGAAGGTTTAACATTTTATTTTGACTGGATGAGGAAAATGCAGATATCTAATTTTTAACTACGATAAATTCAGACTGTATGACTTTGGTAATTATAACCAAGTCCTTTAAATATTTAGTTTGAGACCCTAAAGAAGTGAGGTTTACACTATATTCTGCATTAATATCTACAGTTTCCTTTTACGTTTTGTAAAAATATTTAAACTCAGTATCAATAATCTGGCAAAGGTTGTTTTAAATATGTCTGCTTTAACATGAACATAAAAATGTCAAATTACATTTCCGATGTTTTTGCTTTAAAATAATTGTGTCACAGATTTTGTTTTGCATGAACTCAGGTAGGCTGGGGCAGTTAAACCAGGCCACGTTGGTACTGAGGGGTCAAAAGTGGACCAAGAACATGTCCTCCACACCACAAGCAGCATGAAGCGTTGATCCAAGGCAGGATGGATCCATGTTTTCATGTTTCCACCTAATTCTGAGCCTAGCATCTGAATGTGGAGCTGAAATGGAGACTCATCAGACCAGCAACGTTTCTCCATCTTCTATTGTCCAGTGTTGGTGAGTCTGTGTGAATTGTAGCCTCCGTTTCCTGTTCTTAGCTGGCAGGAGGCACCCGGTGTGGTCTTCTGCTGCTGTAGCTCATCTGCCTCAAGCTTGGACGTGTTGTGTGTTCAGAAATGATACTCTCTGACATCAGCAAGACATTCTGGTCCAGACAACTGCTGCTCACTGGGTATTTTCTCTTCTTCAGACCATTCTTTGTAAACCCTAGAGATGGTTGTGTTTGAAAATCCCAGTAGATCAGCTGTTTCTAAAATACTCAGACCAACAACCATGCCACATTCAAAGTAAAGTAAACTCCTTTTCTTCCTCATTCTGATGCTCAGATTGAATTTCAAAAAGGCCTCTTAACCACATCTACATGGCTAAGAGCATTAAGTTGCTGCCATGTGATTGACCGATTAAATATTTGTGCTAACAAGCAGTTGTATCTAACAAAGTGGTTGGTGGGTGTCGGAGCTCTAAGATATCTATGGGTGCATATTTAATTCAATTTTGCCACGTTCAGTCACTTAAATCCCCTTTCTTCCTCATTGTGATGCTTAGTTTGAACTGCAGTAAGCTGGTTTGACCATGTCTACATGACTAAATACACTGACTTCCTGACATGTGATTGGCTGCTTAGACATTGAATAGATGTACCTAATAATGCAGCCATTGAGTGTTAATACATCAAATTTATCATATATTAACATTATTTTATCACTCTCATGAGTATGTGTCTGACATTCTTATTCTTTATGACAAAAAGAGCAAATTATTTATCTGCCATGAACATCAAGTTATCAAAGTCAAACCCGAAGCCCTTGAAAGGACCTGTCAACCTGAAAACTCTCTCCACATGAAATCAATATCTTTCACGAAACCTTGACCAAATCTAAATCTGACGCAGTCATAGAAGAGGTCAACCTCTCACACAACACTCAGGCTTCCTGTTGATGTGATGTGTCAGACGGTATTTACAAAGGAAACTCACGCCACATTCACTCATCATCCAGAGAATTCAATATAACAGCCCAATCACATCCATCCATCCACCTCAGCTTTTGTTTTTTTTACCATTGATCTGTGAGGTCAGTCTTCCGTAACGCTTCCTTGATGTATGAGTCATCGGGTAATGGGAGGAAAACACAGATATCCCTATGCCGTTAAGGCTGCCTGGCTAAAAGTAGCTGCTCCTTGGATTAAGGAGAAAAAGAGGTTTTGTTCTGTGTTTAGGGGATAATTTGTGGGGACATGGTGTTTTTGACTGTTGTCTTCCTTTTTAGTGCCATACCGGCTCTCACACGCTGGGAGGAAGAGTTATGATGTTACAGAGGCTTTACGACGATATAAATCACAACATATAGTGAACTACGTCTGTGCCAGCTGAGAAGTGAAATCAAACACCAGGGGTGAAGTGCTCGCACTTCAGTCAATAAATGGCTCAGCATCAGCTCCAATGCTTTCCTCTTTTTAAATGGGAATACATGTATCCCTAGGGGTACTTGGAGACTCTCCACGGGTGCACATAAGAGGCAGACAACTTGTTATATCTTTTATATCTTTCTTACTTGATAGAACTTATTTCAGATTGTATTATGAGGTCAGTAAGTTTAGGTGGTCAGAATTACTACACACATGTGGAAATGTACGGTATGTACATGTAAAATAATTCCAAGATCTTGTAAAGTTACTCTGATTATAATGTGAAATACTGTATTTTTCACTGATACCTGTTATCGAATGTTTTGTGATGTAGATCCATTGTGATCTGGAAGTTGTAAGAAATGTGGAAACGATTAAATAAATAAATGTGTAAATATGTCAAATAAATGAACTGATAAATAAAATAAGAAATAAACTAAAAATAAAACAGGTACAAGAGACGTTAATATAGATTAAATGAAAAGTAGAATTATAATCAATATGATAATAAAACATAAAATATATTTAATGTATGAAGTTAATAAAATGTATTTGAAAATGAAAAAAAAAACTGATATAAGTAATAAACATTAAATATATTATTTTTTATGCTACCATTGAAATTGGCTCCATGGTGGTGTGGTGGTTAGCACCGCAGCCTCACAGCAAGAAGGTTGCTGGTTTGAGTCTTGGCTGGGGGGAGGTTTGAACCTGGGGGGACGGTGGCCTTTCTATGTGGAGTTTGCATGTTCTCCCCATGTATGCGTGGGTTCTCTCCGGCTTCCTCCCACCATCCAAAGACATGCATGTTAGGTTAATTGGTCACTCTGTATCAGAGAGCATCATTGAACAGATGGGCAAACTCTTCTAAAAACCTTCATGAGGTAAAAAAGTTCCCTTTATCCGCTCTTCTGTTAATGTTTGTAAAATGACTCAAATCAATGAAACTCCACTGAATGTATTTGTAAATTGTGTCAAGTCAAGTGGTGCTCCAGAGAGGGAAGCAAGCAAGGCTGAATAGATAACAAGCGCCTCTACAGTGTGCCGGCACCTTCGAATTCTCTACAGTGTCTGTAATGCTGTGGAAACAGCAGCCAGGGGAGGAGGAGGAAAAGGATGGATTGGCTTTAACACTGGAAGATATGGAAGAACATCTTTTCTACCGTAGGGGCTGCGATCTGCTGACACATAAGAACGGTGTGCTGCGTAGGCACCAAAAGGTTCCTGGATGGCTTTCTGTGGGAAGCTGTTGTTGGCAGAAAGCCCATGTCAAGGTGCAGTGAATCTAAAAATGTGAATCTGGAAAAAGTTGGGGGAAGAACATGTGATTCAACAAATTTTTAACCCCATCAAAGTTTTTCTTTTTATGAGTTTGAGTGTCTTTAAATAAAAACAAGTTTTATCAACAATTTACCATAGGTGGTAGTCATTCTTTTAGCCCTCGAGCCAATAGCTGGATCCAACACTAAACAATTTTGCAATGACTTTATTAGCATTTTTAACCACCTCAATCCATTTTTGTACCATGTTTCAGCCTCTTTTATGCTCCCTCTACATAAATGAATAGCTACGTCTGTGTCAAACGTCACTGCCCATATACATCCTTTACATCGAAACAAAACAGCCACTAGAGGGCAGAAAAGAATTTAGAGTACATTTACAAGTAACTAGGACACTGGAGTTAGGAATGATGTCAAGGCTCCCTACCTATTAAAAGGGCCTGAAATTCATTTTTCAAGACAGGAGGACTTCCTGCTGGGGGGTGAGGGGTTACCGTAACCCCAATTAGAGGTCTTAAGTTTTCGTCTTCTCACCTTAGATTGTATTTTGTCACTTTTCCCCAAGTTGAGGGATTCTCTTGGTTAGGAGGTAGTTAACAGTCTCTGTCATCACAAAATTTTAATTTTATCTGGAATAGCAGTTTGTGTGTTAACAGACTCACATCTGACTTTGAACAACCACATCAAAGCTGTCACTAAGACAGCTTTTTACCAGCTTACACACACCAACAGAATTAAAAGTTTAGTCTCCCAGAACAACCAAGAGAAACCCATCCATGTGTTCATCTCCAATAGACTGGAAGAACTTCCAGACGTTGCTGCTAGTTTTAACCAGGACTAAGAGATCTGAACACATCACACCAGGGGGAATCCAATTGCGATTTTTCTGACAAATATTGAGATTTGATTTGCGATTTAATCTTTTAAATTTCAGCTTTGGTTCATTGTTCATGCAGAAATATATTTTCTATATGAGATGGAGGATTATCACATGGCATCAAAATATGAACTGCTTTATATTCTAACAAAGCGTAAAGTTGAGCTATGAACGACCTGCAACGGGCGGGAATTCTCTGCAGTTTTGCACAAACACCCGGTAACTCAGTCCTCACAGCATTGAGGATGATAATAAGCGAGTGTGGGGAATGAAACGCAATGCAAATCCGACGTAAACTTAATGGAAGCGGAGATACAGCAAAACCACGACCGGACAAATATCTTATATTTCAAAAAGAGCTGTTGCACGAGAAAGACGACAGGAAAGATGTCAGAGGTGAGTGGATCTGTAAAATTGTGGATGCTGCAGGCTTGAAACCTGGATCAGGCGCCGTGCAACGTAAATTATTTACGCTCTTTGCGATTTACTAATTGCAACGTCTTAAATCGCCATTTCAATTTAAAAACAATTAATCATTCAGACCTTCAGAGTCTAAAGTAAACACAAAGAAGCAGCATTTAGCTGCCATCCAAAGATACATCCAGGATAAAAACATTTATTTTCTTATGCACCCATTTAGTAAATCTGGACCGTATCTTTTAACTTATCAAGACTGTTGCTTACATTTAACCATTGTGATTTAATTTAGTTATTTTATAGAATTTTATGGTGATTTTTCCACACCCTTTTAATTGTTTTTAAAATTTTACTTTTTTATGTTCTTGTATGTACTTTTAATAATGCTTCTTCTTCACTGTAATTCTTTTAAACTTTTATGTAAAGCACTTTGAATAGTCTTGTAGATGAAATGTAATGTACTATACAAATAAGCTTGCTTTGTCAAATAGATATGTTTGTTTAAATTTACCAGTTTATGCTTAGATCAGGGTTTTCAAATGAATGGGTCATTGGGTAGAACGTCTCAGCAAGCTGCTGGATCTGAATTGAAAAATGTGTGCTGGAGCAGGGACACATGAAAAACCAGCAGGATGGTGGCCCGTGAAGGCCAGAGTTTGAGATTTCTTTGAGTTTGAGATGTGGTTTAGATGTTGGGATAAAAGAAGGACCCTAAAAGAAATGAAAGGTGTTTATTTTGACAAAGAAATATATTAACTAATGACAGTTTAAATAACAGTTATATGGCCATTTCTGTACAGATTTCTAAGTTTAAAGGTGAAATAAGTAGCATTGACACCTAGTGTTTCAAATCAGAACTGCAGTCGAAAGAGAAAAACATGGAGAGCGTTCTTCCCCCCTCCCCCTCGGAGAGTTTCAAGTAGGTTGTCGGTTTGTGAGCTAAATTCCGGTGCTTACCTGTCGAGGAGAAACTTTGCCAGCTCAGACTTCTCCACCTTTCAAAAGATTCTCCAATATTGATCCTCGTTTTATTCCGTTTTTGGTCTTTTGCTTTTTTAGCAGGATGTAAAGGTTTTTTAGGTTTTTCTGAAACTATTTCTGGTCCAGTTCTTTTACTCACTTCCATACCTGCACGCTGCTGCCCATTTGCCGACATAAAATACCAAACCTTGTTGTTGTTAGGCAACCGTGGGAAGTCGCATATGATTGGTTAAGGAACCAGGAAGTTGGAAAGAGCAACACGGTGCACCCAAGTTATTCCGCCACGGAACTCTTATTTTGAAGGAGAAAAACTTGACAAAGACATTGTTGATGTAGGAGACAGATTATTTATAGGGAAACTTCCTTTTATCCCTCACAGCAAATGAGAATCTTTTAAATTATTTTTAAGGAAAAAATCCCAATTATTAAGTCTTTAAGACCTGAAGTCCATCAGTACATAACATTTAAGATGTCAGAATTTACTTAATTTTGTTCCTTAAACATGCAACAAAGCCCCTTGTTTTCACAAGTTAGGAGGATAAAAGCAGTTAGGTTCACAATTAATTTTCAAAACAGTAGTTTTCATCATGCAACAGCTCATAAATGAATTGGTTTACATGTAAAACGACTTGCTGGTTAACTTGTACAGTCATGCAGAAGCAGCTCTACAGAGGTCGAAGGAAAAATGTCATCTGCTGCAACAACAGGAGACAATTTGTCTTCCACGTCATCTAACCTCACCTTCACCTCAATGCCTTTGTGTCTACAACACAACCAAACTAACAAAGAGAACAATGGTAAGCCTGTTAAATACACACAACCCAGTGATAGTCAGACTATAGTGACAGTTTTGAGTTTACAGATTATGAGACAGGGAACCCATAATTTAGCCTACTTATCACAATATAATTCTAAACACCCTGGCCTAACAAAACCATCAAGGTTATAACAGTCAAACATGTCCGTGTGTTACAGAGAGAAGCTGCAACTGAAGCAGAAGCTCATAGGCCGGTTGTTCAAACGTAATCCGATCGGATTTCGGTTATCAGATAGGATCAAATCTTGAAAATGGGTTGTTCAAAAGGGAAATCCGGATTCCGAAATCCACTTTGATCACGTAATCCAGTCCTGGTTGTTATCCCGATAAAACCCTCAGTTTGGGTTGTTCAAAACTTTTGAGTAGAATCCGGATAACTTTGATCCAAAAAACCAGGATTATCCTGATCCCAACAGAGGGCAGGATTACAAGGCGGATTTCAGGAAGAAACTGCGGTACAACCTAACAGCTCATCAAATAATAGAACTCTTTATTCAGTAAATATGCTTATATTTGTATTTTACACCTGACTTAACCATTACAGTGATAAAGTAGTTAACATAGGGACAGGCTCCTATTAAGTCTTTCACCGTAGTAAAATAAAATGGTTAAAAAAAAAGGAAAAATAAAAACATGACATTATCATGTCCCCTGTGAAATAAACCCCCAAAGAAATCCTATAACAAACACAAATAAAATATTCCTGTTATTCATCACTGCATAATCAGTAAAGAACCTTTCAAAAAATGAAATTTCTAATGATTGCATCCCTCTACACGCCCCGTCCATCCCTCATTCTGACAGAATGACAGAGGTTGGGCCGGTACCTCACCACGGGACACATGTGCGTCATTAACTTTGTCAGAGAGAGGCAGATTCTGCCCGGTTGCGATGTTATGCACGACAATACATGTACATCTTATTACATGCTCCTGGTGGTTCAACTCGCAAATCATGCAAACCGTCTCTTCTACCTGCTGTTATTCACATAGCTGGCAGCACACATTGATCTACATGCTGGAAATCCAGATTTGGTGATCCTGATCCTGTTTTCTGTGCATCCCTGCGTTCTGTTTTGTCGGCCATTGATCAGGATGCAATGATTTTAGCTCGTGTTCATGTCTTACCTCATGATTCAGTGCAACTAACGCAATTGTGGTTCATGTTAGTAATGCAATGTGAACAGCTAGAAAGGAGTCAGTAAGCCTCATTATTTATATAAAGTATGCAATGTGGGAAAATGCAGGTCACTTATAAATGCTTTAAAGTCAAATTTAATACATAATCTCTAGATTTGGTTAGAATTTAAGACAGACATCCTTATCTGGGCTGGCAGCTATAACTTTAAGCTACTTAATGTAAAGGAAAACCACTAAGAAGGAGGACGGCTGGGAAAAGGCATTGCTTGATAAATCAAAGCACCACCCACAACATCTCATTCTCCACTATGCTGCCTCCAATTTCACCCTGGATTCCCCCACAATGATAATTGGAAGAAAATCACCACAAGATCAATAAACCGGACCAATGATACGGTTCTGCTGTCACCTGAACTGAATGCAGCAAATGAGCTAGAGTGCTACTAGGGACCATACAGGAGGTAAAGCACCATCCTAATGGAGAGGCAACCTAATACCTTTAATCTCAGTAGTACTCAATGTATTGATCTATGCAATACCATTTAATACAATGGAGCAGAGTTTCACTGTGTGCAGGCGCTTTAGTCTCAGAGCTCTGCTGAGAGGCCAGGTTTGGATAAAGCTAGTGGTTGAAATTCTAATGAATTCTGAAAGATTCAAGCAAAAATATAAATATGCACCCTCCGGCCACTTTATTATGTACACCTTACTAATATCAGGTTGGACCCTTTTTGCCTTCAGAACCGTCTCAGTTGTCGGTAGCATTAATTCAACAAGGTGCTTTCGTCATGTTGATAGAAGGCAGGATGGATCCATGCTTTTATGATGTTTTCACTAAATTCTGCTAAAATAGAGACTCATCAGACCAGCAACATTTTTCCATCTTCTATTGTCCAGTGTTGGTGAGTCTGTGTGAATTGTAGCCTCAGTTTCCTGTTCTTAGCTGACAGAAGACACCCGGTGTGGTCTTCTGCTGCTGCGATTTAATCGGCCGGCCAATCAATTGTCGGGCTCTATTTTCTATTCCTGTTTTCACTGAGACAAACTTGGTAACTACAGTGTATGTGTATATATGACATTTTATAATCCATTTATTTATTCTTCGGTGAGTGTAGCAGATGATTCATTAATGTCCACTGAAGTGGCTAATCTGCAAAGATACCATCCTCACCCATGCATATACTAGAAAACAGCCTTTAAATACATGTCCAGTGACAGATAGTTTGTATGAAAGGGTTAATACATCATACTTGATAATATGGCGTGAAAGGAAAATATTACTCAAAAGTAAGTTGAGTGTCATCGATCCTTTCATGTTGTGTGTTTATAAAATCCCCACTTCCCATCCAAACCTGTGCTGCACTGTTCTATCAAT
Source organism: Melanotaenia boesemani (assembly GCF_017639745.1). NCBI lineage: Eukaryota > Metazoa > Chordata > Actinopteri > Atheriniformes > Melanotaeniidae > Melanotaenia > Melanotaenia boesemani. The sequence continues at coordinate 7,168,096 of NC_055697.1, forward strand.
GTCTCCAAGCTATTTCTCTGATTTGCCAGCTTTATTACATGAAAAGAATAAAAACTATGTGTTAACCTCATGTTCTCAAATCATATTATCTCCACACAACCACTAGCAGAAGAATCGGACTGTACGTGCGACACTTGACAGTGCAACTAAGATTACTATAAGAACTACACAAGAAAAAAAACAAAACTGTTTGCTTTAAAGCAGCTTCTTTCCCACGTGATTACTGAATACTGTAGGCAGCAGTAAGCCATATTTCATGGTCTGTAGTAGCCAAGCTGCTGCAGGGACACACGGGGGTCTTTGATTTCAAGCATCCAGTTGAATGTATTGAGAGCAGCAGCATAAGTGCGTACTATAAAATTCCTCTCAATTTGTCACTGAGATTTTCCAAGTGTGAACGTTGGTTGCAGGCCATCTTGACCTTGACCTCACTTTGATCTACTTTGATCTTTATTGATGGGATTCTCATTATAGCATATTGGGAAAAGACATGCTCTTTTGATCTGCGGAGTGAAGGTTGCATGTCTTGGATGATGATAAAGGGGAATGTGGTGGCTGGAATCCTTACATTAGCAGCTTGCTTTATTTCAAGTAGTTTCATGTTTAAAATCTTATTAATGGAGGTGCAGATGGTGCAAATCAGTGTATATTTAGGTGGCTCATAAGTCTGAATAAAAGCAGAAAATCTAAAACTATCATACTATGCATATCTGTGTCTCTGAAAAATGTTATTTTTTTAGGCTAAAGTGCACTATGGAGTCTGTATTTTACTAACTATGTGCAAAATACTTTGTAAAAACGTGTTTTAATAGTTACAAATCAATTTAATTTACTTCAGAAATTTATTTTTTCATTTAAAGTACGTGAAAGAGTGGCTCTGCTTCAACATTACGTACAGTGTAGGCTTTTACAAACCAAACCAGCATGAAGAAACCAGTAACTAACAGGAGGTGTAGCAAACATTTCTAATAAAATAACACAAACACCACAAAGATGACTTCCAACTGCCAGACAGGATGTTCAGTCTACACCTGCATAGATTAGATTCATTCTAGATGAATTTAGAACTACTGAATGAGAGGATGAGACAAACTACAAAGAAGAAAACTTGCCAGTCTTTTGGTTAATGCAGGTTGACGTCTGTTTCCACCACAAATCAGCAAAACGTGGATCCGAGTGGTTTTGTGTCGATCATATTTCTTTCAAAACTTTTTTTCCGCATCAGAACGCGAGTCATTTCTCCCACCCAGAGCTGCCTGTTGCTCTACACGCGTTGTGTTTACCCACAATGCCCTGCCCCTTTGCTTTGTAGTCCACTTCCTGTATTTGATCCACTTGAATCACACCGAGACTCAGGCGTTTGCAGGCAGACCAGAGTCCACCTCTTTGTTTGTGCATTCCAAATTCCCCAAACGAAGCGGACTTTCCGAGCAAACGGACTTGGACTTGAATCAAACAGGCTTGAATGCACCTCATGAGTTTGTCGACATCAGTTTGACTCAAAGTCAGTTTAGTGTTTCTTGGATTTCCTCAGATCTAAATCCAGACAGTTGCATCTTACGACCATTTTATTTTTAAGAGAAAAATTAGAGATATAAAACTTGTGGGGAAATTTGTGCTTCATTATTTCTGATTTATTCATGATTCTTTGGAATAAATCTTATACTTTTCAAAAGCTTGTTTATCTTCCTTTTAAATGGAGCCACATTTCTAAGCTTTTGTGGGATGAGCAGCAGATAGAAGCATGTGGTTTGCACACATGAAAAACTAGCCTAAAGAAAGAAGGTTATTTTCCTATGAACTCTGGTTTGATGTTTATTTTAATGGATGATTACAGTTGGAAGAAACATGGCATATTGATCATTTAACAATTTCTTAATTTAACAAGCAGGGATGTCTTTAGGCTTTCCCAGTGGAATTAGATTTATTGCCAAGAACGATTGTTACAACAAAGAAATAATCGACCAAACACACATGACCTTACTTTTTGTGTAAAGTTTATCTCGGTGGTATTGCATGACACCCTAGAGAATCAGTTTGCATGTCAAAGTCATTTGTAAAAAGCTTTAAGCAACATGGAACGGATTAACACCAATCAGAAACTACTAGCAAAGTAAGATATTTGCATGGGGCAGATGTTTACTCTAAAATAGTTAACATGGAAAAAGAAAAACTCCACCAGCTATTTTGGCTGTTTTAAATTTCACCCTGACATGACAGGCATGTGCATCTGCAGTGTGCTGAAGGCTCCGTTTGATGAATTTGTTTACGTAAATCACTATCATCAGTGAACAGCTATCATCATTATTTTCTCCTTGTACACTGGAGCGCTAATACAGTCTAAATAGAGCTCTCTAACCAGGGCATCGTGTGAATATTCATGAGCACCACAGAGTTCGGTGTCCTTAAAGGCATGGCAATTTCAACTATGGATTATAGCTGATAATTGGAGGAGGAGAGTGAGCTGTGGACACAGAGATGCACCGAATTCCAGCAGTCGTGTTTGTGCCGTCTCCAGTCTTCTTGTATGAGTGTTAATTACCCTGAGAAGTTTTTTTTCTTTTTTTTTCTATCCAATCTCCATCTGGTGGGCAGCTTTTAGGAATACACAAAAGAGTCATACTGCTGAAAAATTAAAGTGGCCATTAAGGCTTTTTTCCTTTGTGTATGTGTGTGTGTTTGTGTCTCACTAATGTGATGAACTTCTATTCAAAACAACTAAAGGGTTTGTGACTCCTACGCCATACCTTGTTGCTAAGGTTACTTATTAAATTAGGGTCAACTTGATCGGCTGATGCCTTGAGGAACATTGACAGAGGACACGGATCGGGGATGTGCACATTGACTGCCGAAGCGCCATGTGATGCTTCATTAGTGGCTGAAGGAAAGTACTGTTTTTCTCCTCAAGCAGTCATGCTTGCTTACTTTAACACCCATTATTGACCTCCTACTCTCTACAGCAGTCTCCTAACGTACGTGGACAGACACGCAGGCCTTGAAGTCATGTGCAATTCTCAAACAACCCCTCGTTTCTTTATATTTTGATTCCCTGCAGCCAAACTTTCTTTCAACCTTTTAAACCAGTCTTAGTTCTCAAGGTTTTCTGAAGTTTTTTCACTGTTTTTCTTTGAACATTGGTTGTTTTTCTAATCATTTTCAGTCCAGTCTTGTACCTGAATATATTCAAGGGAATTTTAATTATTAATTTAAATTTTTTAAACCACTAGATGGATAAAATTTCTCAAGTGATGAACCAGCGCTGTCTGCTAATAATTTAAATAGCATCTTTGTGACAAGCAGCTTGTTTTTTTTTTGTTGTTGTTGTTGCAGCTGTGAATCATGCAAAAAATAACACAGGGTGAGAGGCATGAGATAGTTTTTTGAACCAATGAGGAAATTCATACTTCAGCATGGTGTGAAATGTTTCTTTGAAATATTTTGAAGAAACTGGACAAGTGGAGGACAAATGTAATGAAAAAAACAATAATAATAAAAACCCTGACAGGACTTGAGAGATACATCTGAACCTTCAGTTTGATCCATCTATAGTTCACCAAAGCCTCATCAGGAATGCTCTGTACGAAGGGTGTTAAGAAATTATTCTTTAGGAAGAACAACAGGAAGAAAAGGCTGATACAAAATGACACAAGAACGGGACTGAAAACTAATGACAACAGGTCTGATGGAGGAAGTATCCTCCCCAGAACCTGGACCTCAACATTACTCAAGCAGTGTGGGATCATCTGGACAGAAAACAGAAAAAAGGCAGAAAACATCCAAAGAAGACCTTCAGAGAATCCTTCAAGAATCCTGGAGAACTATTCCTGAAGACTACTTCACGTCCATTAAAAATAACATGCATCTGACCTACCTACGGTATTTCCATCTATGTTTGTTCAGCACTGTTTTGCTGTTTCTAAATCTTAACATTATTTATAATTATTTAGCTCATCTTTTATTTTATGTTGCTGTTCTTTTTATTTCTTGACCCTTTGGTGTACGAGGCTTATGTGGTTATTTTCATCCCTCTACCTCTGACTAAGGGAGTCACTGGAAATTTAAACAAATCGATGTAAAAATACCTAAATTTCCAAAAATTTTCCATAAATTTCCACCTAATATGGATCAGCAACAATTAAGAAGCTTAGCATCTGCACTGGTCCAACAGCATATTCAATATTTCATCTATGGATTGCATCATGCAGTTACTCTTTGATACATGTAAGGAAATGCCTCCCAATTCATTTAGATGAATACAACCACATGCACAGAGGTACTGAGGTAGAAATGTAATTTTATGGCTTATTCTAGAAAACCTGGTGTATAATATGTGTAAGTATGGACCACATTCTGAAGCTGTAAACTTGAGTGAGGTATGACAAAGTCACACAGATGTCGAAGTAAATCTTCAGAGACAGGGAGCCATGCTGCTGAGAGTGAAAAAGGGAGATGTGAAATTGGCCCACTGCACACAGAGAAATCACCGTGGGGGCTGTATTGTACTTCTAAAGGCTGTCAAGATGAAGATGGAGCAAGACGAGGACACTTCAGAGGATAATTCTGCACTGCAGCATGGTAAGTCTCGGATGCACAGGATCGTCACAAGAAACATCATCTGGACCGTGTGAAAACTTCTGACGTTACCATGGCAATGGATCCCTTTGTGTGTAAGTGTTTCACTGTTATGTTGCAGTGCTGCCACATCATCTAGTCCCTGTATTGGCATAATTTAGTCCCTGTGATTCACAACTCTTTTGCCAAAATCAGTGAGTACGCATCATGTCTGAACTAGTTAATAAAAACACAAGAGCAGTGTAGGTCCTGGACTGGTCTTCTGGCCTATTATTACATCTTGGGCTAGACAACACATATGGATTGTCTACAGTGAAAGTCATTCGTTGTATAAGTTATTTCTGCAGCATAGTGTCAAGTTTCTTCTGTGGAAAAAAAGGAAAGGATTTATTGGATTCCTCAAAGGCAAACAACTCGGAACCAGCACACCGAAACCAGGTCAGCCAATAAAGGCATCATCGGAAAAGGTCACCAGCATGTCTCCACCAATGCTGCTTTTACGGCTGGGTCCTTATAAAAGTAAAAAAAAAAACCTTATTTGATCCGTCCATGTAAAAAAAAATGTTGATATGATCTTACAATGTATTGTGTATGTTATTCCCCATCTTATGCGTCTGTGTTTTGGTCTGTGGGACGAGTAAGACGAGCTTATCATTTCAATTCTGGACCAACTGCACTGTTAGTTCTAATCAAGTGTGAAGGACATTTTTCATGGTAATTAGCAGATGAATCAGGAATAAAAAGTACTTGCTGGTTTTAGCCTTAAGGCCAGATTTACTAACGGGATTAAATAAAGAGCCACAGCGTTAAGTGCACGCCTGAAAGGTGTCTACATGGTGAGTACTGCAGCTGGTTCTTATGCCCGTGCATGTTTCCTTTCCAGAGTGCTAATTTTGGGGAAGGGAGAATCTCCCAGTGTGATTTATAAAAGGTTTGCAGTAAACTATTTATTGTTATTTGTCATTATTTACTTCGGAAAAAATAGTATGTTTTTAATGTTGCATTTAACATGATGTGAAAGGTGCTGCAGGAGGAGATGCAAGGAGCAGAGTATGTGATGGATGATCATCACACATCATCACTACACGTTGGCCTTTAATGAATTAATAATCATCTTACTCTTAAGTGATGTTCATTGTCCTGAAAGAAGAAAACCTCTGAAACATTTGGGTGTAGTTAAAATGAGGATTAAAGTCATAACATATTAAATAAATGTGCAAGAAAGTCCGATTAACAGTATTTTCTTCGTTTTAAAAAAAGGCAAAAAAAAGCCCAAGCAGCACATTGAAAATATTTTTATAAAGTTAATCAGAGGTATGCGGGGCCATTGTCATGCTCAAATATTACATTTGCACAAGAAGCAAGCAGCACCACTGTCATTAGTAAACCTCCCACTCCCGACTATTAGCAAGTTTCATTTTTTGCCACTCCATGCTAATTTTTGCTTCTCTTTGTAGCTTGTTTTGGTCATGATTTAAATTAGCTGCATTAGTATTTGCAGATCAACCCAGTGTTACTAATAAAAAAAGAAAAAAAACAGTCTGGATCATGACTTTGCAACAATTTGCCCTGTTTTGTAAATTTGGCCCTTTGTGTTCTGCAGATTTTAGCTATGCCATTTCTGATACTGCCAGGCACTTTGATGAGGCTCATCTGTCCTTTTTCAGTGATAAATAATTCAAAGTACTTAGCTTATTATTATTATGAGGGGAAAAAAACATAATCCTATGAATGATCGTTTAGAAAGTACTAATTTATCCTTTGCATTGCTGCAGGAACTTGTTTCCACTGCCCAGGGATCAGGAACCTCAGTGAAATTTCAATGCACATATAAAATGATCCCATACCAAAAACAGGAGCCTTTTAGAAACTTCTGAGCCAGTCCGTCTAAGTCGATCTTGGCAATGGCTCATATAATCTGTTTACTTACAAGCATTTCAGGCATTAAAATCTGTTTTGGCACAGCTCCTCTAGGACTGACTCAGTGGTATCCTTTAGAAGCTGTAAATTACGATAAACAGCAGCATCTCCCTCATGCTGTTGTTGCAGGTGCGTGTCCCTCTTTTGTTTTGCACCATCACTGAATGTTATCCTTAATTAACTTCTGAACCAGCCTGAAAAATTATTTCTTTTCCCACAGAATGAGATACTACTTTAGTACATATCAGACAGATAAATTATATAGTCAGTTGCGTTTTGTCCGATGTACAGCCCATCTCAAGCTTTAGCTGGTGATTGAGGGTTGTTTCATCATCACAGGTGTACTTCACAGTGTCTCTGTTCAGCTAATAGCAGCTCAAGCAGCACATGAACTAGTTTTCCACTTGGTTGGATCCGCCTTCCAACTCATGTTGGATATCAGAGAGCCATGTCTGGTGGGCATAAAAGAACACAAGTACTTTGGTTCCCATTAATCCACCTGACGTTCAGTCCAAGGGTGCGCAACACCGTAGTCCAGTGCAAATGTAGAAAGGAACCTTGTAGGTCCTTGAAAACAGTTACTGACACTCCGAACTATCATTCATCAGCCGTGCTCACGAATTTGCTTGTGCTTATTTAGTGCATAAGAATATTTCTACACAAATGATAGAATTAACCAACTTTTCTGTTTTTACACACAGAAATATAAATGTACGCACAGGTCTGACCTGACTACAGCATCTAGTGGTAAAACAGAGAAACTGCAAATAAATTTACACTGACATTTGGGAACTGCGTTAGAGAGCTATAGTAAAGCCCTTTTTCCATCCAAAGGGACCAGATCGGGACAAGATGGGATTTTTTGCCCTTCTACAGGAAAGAACTGGGAAGGGTGCCAAAATATCCAAATCAAGCCATTCTAATTTTTTGGGACCCTTTTGTTGGGGTCCCAATCTTACAATTTGACCCACTGACAGGTTGGAAGAATGATCACTTCCCATGTGACAGCAACATGTTTAAATATACCATGGTTTGTTTGCTGTTTAAAGCCATCCTACTACTTTATTTCTGTGTTGCGTTTTTCTTTGTTATAATTCAACTATGCACCTGACACCTTGGTGGATCTGGAAAAAAAAGCCATTACAGTGCATATAAAAACGGGTTTTTGGTCAACATTTTGCAGTGGGAGACAAATATGACATTCCCAACGTTCACTGAGCTCCATTACGCCACATGTGTTGGATGCTTGCATTTCTCTGGGGCCAGAATATGTTCTGTTCCCCTGGATAAATCAGTGAGGTAAAGTCAAACAGCAAAGAACTGCATCTCCAAAAACACTGGCATAGTGTTTCAGCAGTAGAAGTTCTGTTGGGCTTTATTTTCCTCCAGCTGCTAATATGTCTTGTCAGCATGCCGTGACTATATTTTGTCGCCACTAACTGCGTTTCCATTACAGTTTTTCACAAAAAAAAGTGATATTTCTAAAACTTTAACAAAGCACAATTGCGATTTGCAGGTGTTTCCATTGAATGGTGTTTAGCGCATTAGCCATAATTCTCGTAAAATCTCGTCCCGCAAGACTTCACTTTGAGGAGGAAGGAGATTTCTAATTCTTTGTAAAACTCTGCATTTCGCTGTTGTTTGCTATCAAGCGTGGTGGTTATATTTTTCTCTTTAATTATTTGTAAAAAGATTTCCGTCTCCTCCTCCGTCTATAAATACAGCGCCATCTTTAGCTGGTCACGTGACCCCTACGTCACATCCAAAGGTGTGTAAAATGCAAAATGACACTTTTGCAATATACTTCTATATTGACACGTCTGAAAAAGCACCTTGTGAGAGTGTAAAAACCTTTTAGAGACATTTGAGTTTTTTCCAAAATGTGCTTCCATTATCAGTTTTTTATTGCAATATTTGGGTTTTGCGTAATTCTAAGGGGCAATTGAAACGTACTTACTGGCTCTCGCTGCCCTGTTCATGCTCAGGATGAGGGAGATTTGATGCAATCGGTTGGTTTTCTTAGCGAGACTATTTATGAATTGGCTTGTATGAATACTGATTGGATCACAATGAATTTTTGAGTTTGATATCAATCTTGTTCTTTTCTTCTTTTTCTGATGGAGATTTTTCTGATCCTTAAATTATTGATCAACTCCATCCTTTCTTGCAGCATTTAAACTTTTTTGGTTAGTTAAGCCTTTTCTTATATACAGTGAATTATATGAATGTATTGTTAAAATAATAACTCCTGCTCTTGCACTTTTATAAATGTGCTTTAAAACATTTTATTTTTTATTTGTGTGAAACATTTTGTGTTCCCTCATTCATGAAATACAAAATAAATCTCCGTGTGATTTCCAAAGAGGTATGTTGTTGACATATATGGTTAATTGAGGGCATTTCTTAGTATAAATAACCATGAATAGGCGGGAGCATGGGATTCATCAACAGCTCATGCTTATATTAATGTACAGGGCTACACATAAAATATTTTTATTTACGTTTATTTAAATTTTATTAGTAGGATAAAATTTTGAAGATTTTCTTTGGAAGGTTAATAAATGAGGACCCTGGAACTTTCAGTGGAAACACAGTATATAAAAACAACTACATTGATACAGACTGCAGTTTTCAGACTGTTTCTTCTGCATCATTAACTCTGTATACAAACACTAACAGACGCATAATCAGGTTCACCGACTCATGTATACCTTTTTAATTTTTTTTTTCTAATTAAGAACTACAGCAAACACAACTAAACTGGTGTGTTTTCAGGGAGGCCTGGTTTCACAAACCACTGAGCTGTGACACATCAGAGAAGAAATGGATCACGCTCTGGGGTTAAAATGCCATACTAACCTTTTGACTGTTGGCAGAGAAATACATTAGGGATCTATTTAGAGCACGATGCTGGGTGGTGGGAGGAAAGGCAGCAGAGGGAGTCACAAACAGCCTTTGTGCGAAGAGAAAAATAGTCAGGCTATACAGTAAAAGGAAATTTTTACAGTCAGGTATTAGTTAAAGAAAAAATATTTATACCACAAAGAAAACAGCCCATTCAATTTAAATGGAAGGTGAAAGAATAAAAAATGTATCCCCTTTTCAAACAGCAGCTTCACATGAAGTATGCACCTTTATGAGATAATGTAAAATTTATAAACTCTTTAATATGCAAACATGTGTTGTATGCAAAGGCTTACCCAAAGAAAGAACACTGATACCAAGAGTTTATCCTTGTGCATTAACAACTCACTACAGTGGAGTTAAAAGGTTGAAACACACTTCAAAAAAGAGAAAGGCCAAGCTGTAGCTTTGCTCTGCAAGCATAGGAGATGTGATACTTAAAAATGTCAAAACACTGCCTGCACTAAAACACATGTATAGAGCTGCATTTAGAGGCGCATTTAAGGTGAGAGGAGAAGGACAGTGTGGCCTACTTTTTTCCCTTTCAGTGCTCTGCTTTGAGGAAGAGGCAGGACACACCATGTTCTGGCCTAGATACACCTGACTTTTCCAAGTTTCTCACAGGTATTAAGGACAGAGCTGTATTCAGTTCAACAGTCAGGTGTGCACTCACATGATGCATCAGCCCTAATCCAATTAGCACAACCTCTTTATTGCTAAAAACCATTTTCTGACCAGAAATCCACTAGAAACATCTTCTCCATCACCTGTAAGCAGCAGAGTGGATGTTTATAAAAACTCCTGGTTCATGAAATGAACAGGGCATTTTTGGTCATACATGCGACGAAAAATTTGTTAAATGTGACTAACTTTTTTTTTCTTGGTTGCACCGGTGCACCTAACATTTTACGGGTGTGAGTGAAGGACTTTTATGATCTCTGAACGTCTCTCTGCATATTCTGTGTGCATTCCCTCATTAAGCTTGTTACTCTGCGAGAAGAGAGAACTTCATTCCTTTTCTCGAGGCCGCAAAATCAAGAAAAAGTTTGTTTTTGGTGCGGTCAATTCGTACTCACCGAGAAGCTGAGTCCACGTCAGGGCAGGGATTACCGCGGGGGTGTCGGTGCGTTTATGTGCAATGAACAATTGATCTGATGATGAGAACATTTTTCAGTGGCAGGGTGGGGTTGTGCACGCAGGGGTGTCCGTTTCTTTATATACCATGAGTTGTCTTCATTTTCGTACTTTCTCACCTTCTCTATGATTTGTTAATTAAAGCTATCTATTCAGCCTCGAATCATCGGAAATGTGGAACTGACAACTTTCTGCTTCACGCTTTTCCAACCAATCACACACTACTTCCCGTAGTCCCACAAAAAGAAAGTTCTGCTTGGCTGATGTGTCGAGAACAAGCCTCATGATGTCCCCAAACCACATCTGTGAGAACAAATATTTTGTTTTCAAGGCCACAAGGACAAGAAAAAAGTTCTGCTTGCAGAGTATATAACAGCCTTTACTGGAGCTCAGAGAGTAATAATACTGTGCTAAAAAGCCAAGAGAGCAGGTAGAACTTCACCTGTGATCAGCTGTGATCAGAGGTGGACACCGTGTTTTGTGTTGGTTTGAATTTAAGACCGATGTGCTTAAGACATCCTGTAAAACGAAGAACGACGCAAATGAGAATCATGGAAACATGCAGTATGGTGGAATTTGGTCATACGTGGTCGTTTTCTTTAATCCTTACTAATTTAAGTTCTTAGCAAAATGAAGCAGAAAAGCTGCATGAAAGCTGAATCTGTTTTGACCACTGCAGCTTCCCGTCTGTGTGACATCACATGCACTTACTGAGATCAAGGGGCCATCCCCACGACACCGAACTGCATTAAAACCGCAAAAGTATTTTAGCAATCCACTCTTTCAACCCCACGAAACCAGGGATTAGCCTCCATGAAACCGATCATGTCTGAAACCAGGTACTAAGGTGGATAGGTTAGAGATCTCCATCGCCTGTGGTACTGTGAGGACAGCGTAACCGTACCACTCGAGGATATAACGAGGATATAACGTCAATGTGACAAACACGCGCCGGTTCCCAATCCACCCTTCCTCAAGTTTTTTTGCTTTGTAGTCCAGCGTTACTGGAAGAAGCTCGACTTCTTCATCAGTCCAAACAAATGTTTCTTTTTTGCCTCGCAGTGAATCCTCAGCTATCTTCTCTTCTTCCAAGTGAACTTCCTGCTACACGCAGTGAGCCTTGATCTGCGCATGCGTTGTTTTGTTCTAGTTTGGTGTTACTCTTTAGCGCCCCCCACAGGCTTGTAGTATGTACTACAATAGTTTCGTGGGGGATGTTGAAGCCTTTCTCCTAGTTTTCGCCACCCTTTTCACACCTGAACTGGCTTTGGTGCCGTGTGGACATAGCCCAAGTCTCCCCCAAAAGTTCAGCAGTGGCAAAGAGGTTATTTTTTTTTAAAAATTAAGAAATCCAACACTACGCAGATCTGGAAAAACTGAAAGAGCTGTAGCTGTTTCTGGTGAGGCATTAAGAATGAGAATATAGTGACAAACGTCAACAGAAAAACAAGAGCGGCCTCCATCAAACTCACGCTGTGTTTGAGTTGTACAATAAATATTTACCGTGTCTGACAAAACTATTAATATGAGAGACGACCATGTTTTTTTTGTTTTTTTTTAAGAGAACAGAATAACAAAACCCTGGATGTTTCTGGCTGTTTGAGAAGCCATAAACGCGGTATATAGTACAGCCAAACAGGAGATACCTTTCACAAAAGCAGAATGTAAAAGATTAAAATTAATCCAGAGGAGGACAATTTACCTGAAGCAGCACGGCCTTATGATTCAAAGTTTGAAATGTTTAATTTCGTTCAGTTCAGTGAAGCTTAAACTCTAAGTTTATTTTTAAAATGTTTTTTTTCTTCATGCTTCAAATGAAGACAAACATTTTCTTTAACCTCATTATTGTTCACAATAATTTATAACTATGAATGTCTATGTGTAATAACCAAAAGACAATCCTTATAAAAAAAATGTTAAATGCACCAGTGCAACCAAAGCTAAAAGTTAGTCTGAAGCCCTGATAAAATGAAGCAGGTTTGTTTGCCTCATGCCACCGTCCCCATGGGACGAAGAGGCAGCTGGAAGGGAGGAGTCTTTCACATTTAATAGTGTTGCATCTCAGTGTGGAGTATTTCAAGAAAAAGAATATGAATGTGTTTTTTGATAGTGTAAATACCATATGAAAATCAAAGTAAACCTTTATTGAAGATTAGGGATTAAAGTGGTTAGATTCCAGCTGGAAAAAAGTACTTAAGAGTATGGAGAGCTGAGCTTTAATAAGAACACTCGGCGTGACAGATTTAAGACAAATCTGGAAGTATTACTTTGTGCAACTGGGTGACAGGGAAGATTATATGTAGTGGTGCATGCTTGTGTCCAAATTAATTAAGTCCAAAGCCCTTAGATTAATATATATATATATATATATATATATATATATATATATATAGCTGCAAGTAGGGGAAAATTTTGATTACTGGTTGATGCACACATTTTTCCAACTAGATTTCTCTAATTAACCATGTTTGCTGTGTACATGTAAATATAGTGAGTGTGACAAACCCTCTGGCGACACAAATGAGCTCAAAGCGTCATGTAAAGATTCACGGTGACCGTGGGTGGTGTGGGATTGTGACATCAAAGAGGACGCCCATACTGTCAGGTCACCTTCCTCTCACCTCATTCTTTCATTTATAAATAGACCCTTTTGGCATCTTTTATGCATTTATACACAGCAGCTGATGCAGTCAGAAGAAAACGTCAACTGTGTTACTACTGTTAATATATTTTTTACCTTAATCTGGTCTTCCCTTTCATGACACCACACGCCATAAACAACTTTGTTGAAGCACTTTTTCATTTAATCCCAGCATTTTGTCTTTTTAGGTAGGAGTGTATCAGCAAGGCATGTTTTGACTTGGTAACATTTGCCCACTCTTCTTTGCGAACTCGCTCCAAATCTGTCATATTGTGAGGACATCTCTTGTGCACAGCCCTTTTCAGGTCACCACACAGACTTTCTCTTGGATCTAGGTTCAGGGCTCTGGCTGGGACGTTCCTTATCCTTCGTTTTCTTGTGGTGAAGCCAGACTTCTGTTGATCTGGATGTCTGTTTGACTCATTGTTGTGTTGAAAGGTGAAATTTCTCTTCAACTTTAGGTTGTGGTCCAAAAGTGAATCTGGTATTTGGAACAGTTCAGAATCACTTTGACCTTGACTAAAGCACCGGTTCCAGGTGAAGCAACGTACCAAATGCCTACAAAAACGTCAACCTTGTGTTGTGGTCTGATGAGACTAGAACACATTTTCCATCTGTTTTTGAGAGTTTTTGCCAATTATAGCCTGGCTTTGAAGCTTTTCTTTGTCAGAAAAGGCTGCAGTCTTACAACCCTAACCCATAGTCCAAGCATATGGAGAATAAGAAAGATTGTTGTCACACGTGGAATACTTGTCAGAAATTTCTGCAGCTCCTTTAGTGTTGCTGAAGGTTTCTTGGAAGTTTTCATCTTGCCATTTTCTTGATTATTGGGGAGACATCTATTATACTGCAGTACTACTACTGTCCCATATTTTCTCCACTTTTTGATGACTCTCTTCCCTGTCTTCCACTGTACACCCAATACTCTTGAAACTTTTCTGTACCCTTCTCCTGACGATACCTTTCCCTGCACTGCACCAGATTATAGCTTTCTAGCTAGTTTCCATCTGCAGTATATAGCACAAGTCACAAGTTTGGACACACCTACACATTAACTTTGAATAAGTATGTGTGTCCAAAACTTTCACTGGTACTGTATATTTATTTTTTAACAAACATGATTGTTAGCATGTAACTAGCTAGTTCACATAGTAATTTAATGCCACTAGGCTATCCAGAGTTTTCATCAGCTCCGGGCTCGAGCTTTAAGTTACAGCTGATGAAATTTGTTGGGTCAGTCTGCCTCTTTCTGACATCAAAGACCTTCTGAAGTTTGTGGGTTAAATGTCCCGTTATCATTACTGTAAACTGTGTTTGTGTTTAGAAAATGAAAAGCTTAACTGGTGTAGCAACAGAGACCAAGGGAGTAAACCCAGCTATCCCAGCAACTTTATCAAAAAAATTGGGTTAAGACAACTAGTCAGACCATGACTCCATAAAAAATGGAAATAATTTGACACCGAAACAATGTGGGAATAATGACATTATCTAAAAAAAACACATTTTTAATTGGTTTCAATGGGTAATAATATCTAAGCTGGTGGTTTAATGAAACAGTGGATCCCAGGTTTTTGTTCACAACAGCTCCCAGACAGCATACAAACAAGCTCACACTGCGTAATGAATGGGATTACAAACTACAGAGAGTTTACATCAGTCAGCCCGTCAAGCAACTTGTGCTGATTTTGTAATTTGGGATCCTTCTCATTCACTATAAGGACGCCTGAGCTCGGTGAAAATGTACTTACAGTTTCACTCGGGTTTCCCACAGGAGTTGGCTGAGTGAGAGCGCCGCTTCTCTTCTCTCTGACAGGAACTAGCTCTGCTTGGAGGCAGCGAGTATGAGCTGAATGCAGAGTAAAAGCATATATTCACCTAAACTAGAGGCTTTATTTGCTTTATCAGGAGCTTTTATGAAGAAAAAGATGTTTGGCCTACAATAATCTCTGTGTACTCATATCCTTTCTACAGGCCAGGAAAGAGCAAACGTGGAGTCTGAAACAGCAGAGAGCAAAGACATAATCAACAGTGAAGAGGATCCATAGCAACACTCGTCCACCCCACAAAGCCCACTTCAAGTGTATTTCTCTTGTCTTAATCCTTCCTCCCTGCACAGAAACAGACACACAAACGCCTCGACAAGCAACAACGACCTTTCCTCCTTCTGATGTCAGCATCAAGCTGAGCTCGTCTCTTTGAAGACTCCTTCGCTCTGGCTGCGGAGCTGCTACAACTGTCATCACCTGCACATCACCTGCAGCAAACAAGGTTACATAAGCCTGGAGACATGGACAAAGCGTACAAATGCGGCTTTGGGAGCAGCTTTTATGAGAGGATACAAGACATGGTGCAAGAGTGTCAATCCGTGATGAAAAAGCAAACAAAAGAGAAAAAGTGATGGCTTACCACAGAGGGCATTCTTTTTTCTTTCAGTGGGGAAAAGGACAGGTTGAAATAATAACTTCATTTATTTAGGTGCTGCTATTGCTCACGCTGACTCACAGAGACATTTTATTGGAACAGATCCATTGTTAACATGATTAGAAAGACCCATAATTTTCCAGCTGTGGCCAGGCAAAACGTCTGCAGTGGAAATGTCAACGCAAAGCTGTCAACAAGAACAGCAGGTGCAGTCAGTCAGACGTAAAAACGCTGTAGGACGACGCTTAAGAGTAGTCTGGTTTTAATAACACAACTAGAGCCAATAACAGAGACATAAAACCATAGCTAGAAGTAATAAGGTAATAATATAATGATATAGAATTAACAAATTTGATCTAAACTGGTCTTTTTTATGCTTGTACACAACATCTTGCACTACATATTCTTTGCATCTAATGGTTTGACATTTGAAACTAAGGCTACTCAATTAAAGGCAAAAATAAATAAAAAAAAAGATTAAATTTTTTCATCATTTATTGCAGAGTTGCATTTTACCCACCTTTGATTCTCATCTTAGTTCATGTTTTAATGCTGCGTACACCACTGACACCTTCCCTTCCACAAACATCTTAAATTATTATCTTGAGTTTGCAGCAACAGGTGATGGCTCATCTTCCTTCTGCGTTATGGTAATTCAACACTTTTTAATTTAGGGCAAAAATTATTTAAATAAAGGATCTTAAGGTCTGTTTCCATTGAGCGGTTTCGGTTCGGGCCGGTACGGTCCAGTATGCTATTTACAGACTTTGCCGATAACTGAATGTGAGAAACACCGGTGAGCTTCTGTTGCCCAAGTTTATTTGGACTGTAGTGTATAATAATTTTGTTTGGAAGAGGAAAGAGGTGGCAATGACAACAGAAACCAACTAATTGAGCGTGTCCTACACAGTTGTTCTCAACACCTTACACAAGAATGTGGTCATGTGGAAGGAAGAGCCTAAAGAACAACTCATAAGCATGTTTTTGACCAAGCAAACATGACTTTCTTTAAATTTTTTCTCTTCATGATGACGTACATATCACAACCCCCTGCTGTGCTTGAGAGATGTGTCTTCTTGCATCAGTTTAGGTCGCACGCTACAGCCTCACTAGCAGTTTGACGTGATCTAAAGGCCCAATTTCCCTCTATGCAAAAAAAGGCTATGAAGCACTTCATCCATCTTCTATGTCATTTATGTGCGCAATTTGGTCCATTTTTGGGGATACATACCCTGATGGAGCAAACGGAGTAAACCACCGGGGTAGTGTTGAGCAGTATAGCTGACATGTGACCAGCGAAAGGAACAAAGAAGAAGAAGCCGCCGCAATGTAATTAATGACTGCACAGACTATCTCCATCTACTGCACTACCTACTTTTTTTTCTTTCAGATAATGAACATTATCATGATTTCCTCTACCGTTGCCATGTTTATTATTGTTTACAACTGATGTCTGAACTTGGAGGTGAACTCTGCACTACCCTCTGGTGGATGTGTTGGCTAACAACCATGCTAACGTAAGGGATGAATGTAAGTATTAAGGCAATGATGTTTGAAATGTACGTTTGTGATGGATCATAAACGAGTTGGTGAGTGAGGCGGGTCTATCACCAACACTGGTTCTTAACATAAAAATGGTGTATCGGAGGCTTTGAATCACTTAAAGTCGCAATACTTCACTTTCTAAAAGTAAAAACTCTTCTTTCTTGACTCGTTTGATGTCACAGAGACATTTATGATTTACATTTCTGGAGCCATTTCTGGTCAGCAAAGTCCCGAGGCTGAGAAACCACAACTTTTGCTTCCAGGATGTCACGTGACATTTTAACTGAGTTTTACTTTACCCATCATGTCACATGCTAGCAAGTAAATATAAACACACCGGAAACCCAAAAGTTTATTATTGTTGGAAGAGGAAAAGAAAGAGAGAAAAAGAGAGAGGGCAAGAGAAAAGACAAAAGTCAACACAGGGCTGACTATTACTGACTGCAAAGAGCTCAGAGTACAGGTGGGATACAAGATGAATGCCAAATTAGCCATCGTTAGATAATCTGCCAAGTTCCACGGTGCTTCTTTAAACTATGGTTTCCATTTGTGATGCCTACAATCTTGACACCATCTAACAAACCATCTGTAGCCCCCCCCCCCTACTTTGAACTGAACAGAGAAAGAATATTCCTCACCCCTCTAGTCTGTATCTGGCATACGACATCTCCACTAATGCTGTCATGTTTCATCTTGAAAACTTACTATTGTTGCTTAAATGAGGAACCAGAAGGAGTAAAAATCACTAATTTGACAATATGATCTTGTATTGATTCAAAAGATGACGATTTCATGTAAGTTAACATCAATTCTGCTACAATTTTAAATGATTTTTTTAAATGATTTAAATGATTACTGTGTAAATGTTTGATTGATCATTTCAAACTGGATTTGAACACTGGATCATTGAATCGACGTACCAGTGTGGACCAATGTATTATTACATTCCAAGGAACCAACTTCTAGTGGTCGTGCCAATTTACGTTCTGAAAGAGTTTGAAATTACATTAAGTAACCAGAGTGGAACAAATTCCATGTTGGTGGAATATGTTAAGCCTGGTACACACATAACGATTTTTTTAATCTTATGAGATTTTTTTATCTGGTCGAGACCTCACGCGTGAAGATGAAAAAATCAGTTTTGATCGTACTGTGTGTGGTGTGCTCCGATAATCTAATCAAAGGACAACTCTCACATAACGATGCTGTCCCGCAACTCATCTACAATCTAGTCCTCCGAGCCGGACAAACATTGAAACGTAGAAGAAGAACCGTAGCAACAACTGGCAAAAAACGAAGAAGAAACATAGCAACAACCGGAAAACACAACACACAGCATGGAACTATTGTTAGCAGACAAATACAGAACTGAAAAAATAACAGACTGGAGACGACGTGAACACGGACTTTATTTACTTCCTTGTTCCCCAGCCAGCTCGCTCTCTGATTGGCTACATTCCGTACCACGTCACCATCCACGCAGTCCCAATGCACGAGTTGTCGACATTCCTCAGAAATCAGCTCTGAAATATTGAACTTGTTCAATATTTCTGATTGTTGGGTACGACCCATTTCAGAGCGGATTGTCGGGACAAATCTGCTCGTAGCACACCTCAGACCAATTGATAATTGTACAGGGAAATCTCATGATGATTGGGCGTTTGCCGTCCAAGGTCGGGAAGAGGCAAAATCGGAACAAAAACAGCCCAAAATCATTATGTGTACTAGGCTTTAGGGCCGGTGTAGCCAACGTCGGTCCTCGAGGGCACAAATCCGGCAGGTTTTCCAGATTTGCCTGCTCCAGCCCACCTGACTCAAATTAAATGGATCGAACAGCCTATAAGGATCTCCACAATGACTCGTTAGTTTAAGTCAGGTGTGTTGGAGCACGGAAATCTGGAAAACCTGCCGGATTGGTGCCCTCGAGGACCAACGTTGGCTACCCCTGCTTTAGGGTGCCTCCCTGTGTATGCATTGGTTCTCTCCAGATTCACCAGCTACATCCCACAGTCCAATAGCACGTGTTTCAGGTCAACTGGTGTCTCTAAATTCTTCCTGGGAGCGAATGTGAGCGTGAGTAGTTGCTTTTCTCTGTTTGTTTGCCCTATGATGGCCGGGCAATCTGTCCAGGGTGTAATCTGGCCCTATGCTGCATTGAAATAAGTGGTATAGACAATGAATGGATGTTGGAGTGTTAAAGACTTGATGGTGTTAACAACAATGGACACATTAGGGCTGCAATTAATGACTATTCTAATAGTCGATTAGTCATCGACTATTAAAACGACTAGTCTAATCAGATTATGTATCTCAATTATTAAATGGGTCATATTTCACTTTCAGTTTTGAAATTTTGCATGAGGTTTTTATTTAAGTCCGACGTGCCTCCTCTTTAAATGTTCGAGCATTGCAGATGCACTTCCGTGGTACGCAAGGTCCGCTTTACAAATCTCACATGTATTTAATTTAATTTGTAAGTATAACGTGAAATTCTTTCAGACTTTTGACATCCTCTGCCACCGTTTTGTTCCCTGGTCCTCCGCCATATTTTGCCCCTGGCAGACTTTATTGCACATGTGCAACTCTCAGCAGCGATAGGGAAAAAGACGATGTCTCACACTGTAGGTTTTTTTTTGCCGACAAAAGTCTACGGTCAAATTCGTTGTCGACTATTTTTATTGTCAACTAGGGCTGCAGTGATTAATCAACATTGTCGACAATAGTCAACAATAAAAAATAGTCGACAACGAGTTTACTGTTGACTATTGTTGGCAAAAAAAAGAAAAAACGACAGAGTGAGACATCGTCTTCTTATCTCTGCTGAGAGTTGCACAAGTACAATGAAGTCGGCCAATGGAAAATTATGGCAGCTGACCAGGGAGCAAAACGGTGGCAGAGGACGTCAAAAGTCTGAAATAACTTCACATTAAACTTACAAAATAAATTAAATACATGTGAGATTTGCAAAGCGGACCTAGCGTACCACGGGAGTACGTCTGCAACGCTCGAACATTTAAAGAGAAGACACATCGGACTTACATAACAACTTATGCAAGATTTGAAGCTGAAAGTGAAATAAGAGCCATTTAATAATTATGAGATACATAATCCGATTGGTCGACTAGTCGTTTTAATAGTCGGTGACTAATCGACCATCAGAATAGTCATTAGTAGCAGCCCCATTGTTGACAATGTCGACTAATCATTGCAGCCCTACGCATTATATTTGTTAAGTCATCTCTTTGTAAAATGGGTCATGTAGTACAGAACTGTGCAATTGAGCCTTTCTTTATTTCTTTATATGTTGTCTGGAAAACAGGAAATAGGTGGAGCAAACTATTGAAACATGCTAATATAAAATGAAACTAGGCAAAAAAAAAAGTTGGCTTAAAGTCAATGTTGAGCACCAGTCTGAACTCTATCAGTCAAGTTATTTCTTTCAGGAATAGTCCAGGCTTCTTGAAGGACTTTCTAAAGCTCTATTTTGGATGTTGGCTGCCTTTTTTTCTGTTATTTGTCAAGACTATCCCACAATGCTTTAATAATGTTGAGGTCCAGAATCTCAGGGGGACTCATCACTCCATAAGACCGGTTGCCACCGATTCTCAGTGCTATTCTTTAGACATCTGGAATACTTTGGCCTTTTCTCCACGTTCCCCTTCTTAAGACTGGCTTTCTTACAGCCATCCTTCCAGAGATATTATACTGATTTCACTGAGCTGTTCAATTTTGATTGACAAGTTTTTGATGTTTCGTAAAAAAAAAAAAGAAAGAAAAAAGCTTTACAACAAATTTGACCATTAGCAGCATTAAGGGAGATTGGGTGACATCCCAACAGTACCAGGAGGTTTTTTCCACCGATCTTTGGTCACCACTATGGCCAATTACAGCAAAACACCACTGTGACAGAAAGCCAGCAGCCAAGAAGCTGCACTGAATAAAGAAAGCGAGAGAAATTGAGTCTTTGACAAAGATGAAAGAAAGAGAGTGGCTCAGAATTCAGTGCCCGTAATCAGCCATCTCTCTGACTCCATCTTTATCCTCAACCAAATCTGCTTTCCCTGCCTCAGAAATTTATCCTCGATGGGATGAGCAGCCAGGCACACACTCAGACAGGCAAACACACACACACACACACAAAGCCTACATGGAGAATACAACTTTATTGTCCACAGAAATAAAAATTTGCCTTTAGCTCTTGAATAATGATCAAACAACATGATGCAACAAACAGACATCAGCATGTCCTGCATTCACATGCACAGACACTTTTTGATGACTCCGAAGATTCTCTGGAGCAAAAACAAGTTCACCAAATCTGTGTTTTGCCTAATTAAAGCAGGAATTTGTCAGTTTCTCTTGAGAATTGTAGCATATTCACAACAAGTGCTCTCTTTAAAAAGCGACAGGCTGGTACTGTTCCTTGTTCAGACAAGGACTCGGGGAGTTCGAGACGTCCCTTCATACGGAGACTGGGTAATGGTAAAACTGAACACTGTTCAGTCACTTAAACAAGACAACTCTGGCATTGACAGCTTCACATACTTATCTGAAACAATCGATGCCATTAAGTTTGACATCCTAACTGATAAACTTCAACACTATGGTATGAGCAGCCTACCGTTAGATTGGTGTAGTATTTATTTCTTTTGAGGGTCCCCCATGGTTTCATGTTAGGACCACTTCACTTTCTATGTTAATCACTGTGAATTCTTCGTCTGTATTACATAAAATTATTGGCTGATGACACAAACTTGTTTTTTGCTCACAAAAATTCAAATGAACTTAAACAAATCATGAATAGTGAGCTTGTAAAAACAGACATTTGGCTTCGGTGCAATAAACTTTCTCTCAATATCAGAAAAACAAACTATATTGTTTTCTGTTATAATAAAAATCCTGATGCAAAACAAATTAATCCTAAAATAAAAGCACAGGAATTTACAAGAGTCGACTCTACAAAGTTCCTGGGGATGCTTATTGATTACTTTTTTCATTTCAAATATTATAATAATGATTTGACAAAAACAGATGATCTAATTATGCAGCTTTAGTTTTAAAGTTGAGATATCTTCTTCAACTCTGTAATTCTCACCCATTTTAAACTTTATTTGAGCCTCATTTACATTATTCCAATGTTATCTGGTGTAACACCTTATCAAACCACCTAAAAAAGCTGGAAATTCTCCAAAAGAAAGTCATACGTGCCTTATCATGGTCTAAGAATAATTATCTTTGAAATGCATGTGTAACGTACACAGATTGTCCACAAACTCAGCCATAAATTGTGCAACCTCATTCCAGTCTTCTTTGCTGTGCACACTTATGCCACCAAGAATAAAAAACAAATAACTGGGGAGAGGGAGTCTAAAATGTACCAGCTTTAGTATTGTTTGCAGAAGACTACATTTGAAATGAGCTAGATGAGAAATGAAAAATGTCTAATTTCATCTCCATCTTCAAGAAAAATCTAAAAATGCAGCTCTATCATTGTACAACTAATCTAATTCTAGGCAAATTTTTAATTATATTAGGAACTTTGATTTATACCCTGATGTTTTTTCCATCTGTAGTCTACTGATTTTTCATTAGTGTCGCATAAATATTAAATAATATCTCCACCATATATATTAATCAAATATTATCAGAATGTCAGGATTTTTTCTTGTGTGTCTGTTTTGTATGTTGCTGTAATAAACGAATAGCTGGCCCATATTCTGTTCATTACCATTTTATTTGTAGAAAACTGGGCTCTATTATAAGCTTTGAGTAGCTACCTTGGGGTGACACATTCACACTGCTGTTAATATGAGAAAAAAATATCACTGGAAATGCTGCAAATCTATATGTGTGTGTGTGTGTGTGTGAAATAATAAAATCTAACTTAAAATGGTAAATATTCAGCTTTTCTGGATGTAAATCCCTTTTTTTAAAGCAAATTTTAGAAAGTCGAGGACCAAACGCAGACTTCTGTTTCTGCTTATTTGTTTGTAATTTCTTTTGTTGTGCATTTTGTACTTTTACAGCACACTGGTTTCAGTTTTTGTTCTGGTGCTTCGTTGTCTGCCTTGGTTGATCTGTATGTTTCCCCCTCTCCATCTTTCCCACTTTGTTTGTACTTGCTCAAACCTTTAGACTTAGCCAACTGAAAACAACAAACATATTTATCTAAATTAAGTTTTATTATCGTTTCCACTGTTTTAAGTGACAGCTCTCCCCGCTGTGCTTCCTGACAATCAGCCGGGTGCAACAGCCTGATCAGGTCTGCAAGAACTGCCTTTAAAGTGCAGACGCATTTGCATATTTAGACTTGTGCATGTATGTATTTGTTTTAAAAATGCAAAAAGCAAGCTGATTTCTCTGTTCCTCCTGATTGAGCCTTTTTTAACCTTACTTAAAAGGCCAAAACGTTCAGCTGTTTATGTTTCATATCTGTGATTTGGCTGAATAAACTACAAAAGCAGTGATTCTTCTTTTTTTTTTTTTACATCATTTATAGTTTAAATACCTGACAGCGATGTCAATCTTCTCATCTCATTCTTCAAAAAAAATCTAATAATCATAATTTCCCAAACCATCATTTGAGAGCTTTACATTTCAGGAAAATGAAGCATAAAACCGATATCTCTCAAATGAGGATGAGTGGCCGATGGACCAGACTTAATCAGTATTTATCTAACCACTGGACTTATTTCCCACCCAGAGTAATGTTGTCAAAGAGGGTCAGTGAAAGAGAGCAGCGCACAACCAGGCAGGATGTTCACCTCAATCAATTCCACAGCCTTCCTCTGCTCATCAAACTATCTGCCAAAAAAGCCCTTCTGGCAGCTACGCTTCGACATCAACCTGACCGCTTGATTATGTTTGCAGCCTTTAGAGCCAAACGCCGCTCTAATATTACTGCCTAATGTAGGACACATGCTGCTCTCCAAGAAGCCGGAGGGGTTGGAGGGGGGGGATACAGTTTCTAAGAGACATGACAGACAGCAAAAGACATCTAGAGTCTCTAAGTCAGCATCAACAAGGCAGTGCACCATGATTCAGCCAGGCTGTTATCAGCTCTCAGCAGCTCTTTGAACAATGAACGAGGTAAAAAAGAAGCAGCTGCTTTACAAAGGCGGCGCAGAACCAGCGCTTTAAGAGTTCAAGGTGATCAGTGGCTCTTCTTTAAAAAGCATTCCTGCCCAAACCAGGCACGTATGTTCAGCAGATGAGGTTTTTCTCACTGACTACATCTAGAGATGCAAATGTTTTATAATTACATCAAAAGCATCTCAGCACCACTGATCCATCATCAATCCATATGCATGATGACAGTGGCTATGACAATGTAAGTGATTAAGACAATGATGGTGATGATAATGCAGCCGCACTGACTGTTATTTGTGTTTTGTGGGTGGGAAACTCAGATTTTTGACTTTTTTCATTACAAAGATGATCCCTTGCTTTCTCCTCACACTCTGCAGGAACAAAACTGAGGAAAAAATCTCGGCATGGAATGGTTCAGCCCTCTGCTTCCAAGTTTTCACTCTAATCATACAAAATCATTCTGGACAAGAACATCTCTCTAAACCTTAATATATTCTTAATGTAGGTCTTAGCTTTGATCAGCTGCTGCAAGGAGGAGAGCACACCACTTAAAGCTGTAGGGCCACTCCTATCCCTCTCTATATCCACTCGCCTTGATAGTAGTCTGAACCAGAGCTGGACTGACAAAATGCTATAGCCTTAATTGGGTTAGCCTTGGATGAAGGTGCACTCAACACACACATATGACCACATCCCTGCAGTGAAATGACCTCATTTACTCAAGTTTAGCCTTGCAACTTGGCCAGAGCGTTTTTTTTTTTCTTTTTAAAGATAGCTCTGCAACATTTCTGGAGTCAGTCACAAAGATTCACTGCTGAGCTTATTGGGTCCGCTTCCAAGAGGCTTACTTCTCCCCATATACTGGCAAGACAGTGAATTAACATTACTCTCATGTATGACACTAATCTCGCTTTAATTATGCAATTAATACTATGTCTTCAAATAGTCCATGTTGCAAAACTGAGTGCATTCAGGCATTTCAGTATTTTCTCCCAGCAGAAGCAGAGATGCTACAGTGCCTGAATAAACTTTCTGCCCTGACAGAAGGAATGGATTATCTGTGAGGAAACTTTCTGTGCTGATGCACTGCAGCGGATAAGACAAAAATATAAATGTTAAGGCTACTTTTTATCTCCTCTGGGTGATATAACTGAAACAGTAGCTGCAGCTGGCTGAGTAGGAAGATGGATTTCACACCTCCAAAAACAAAGTTAGTTTGCTCCTTATTTTAGGTTCCACAAGCCTCACATAGAAACTTGGAAAACTAAGTTTAGACATATGATTTAAATTACATGTTTACAGAAGTCATGTTTGCAGGCGTTTCTACTTTTTTCGTCACTCACCATCTTCCTTCTCGTCGAAAACTGGTCTCTTTGAAGAACTATTGGCTCCCATCCTCTTCTTCCACTTGCCCCAGTGAAACATTGATGCTCAGATTGCATTCCTCGCCTCTTGAAGAGAAACTACAGCTCTGTGTTGGACACCCTCCTTAAAAGACAGTGATACCAGGCGTACATTTCACCCAAACCCTTGTTCGTTAATTTGCTTTATCTGTCCGTTATGTATTTTTCTTTCTTTTTAGCAGCAAGGGCTTAAAGTCTTTGCAAGGCAGTGAAATGAGCGAGTGCGAGCACGTGCCGACGGACTGTGGTGAATGTGTGAAACAAAGACAGTTGTGAGTTGGAGCGGTCGGTTGGAATAGTCACTCGGTGTTGGTTGTGTTCAGTTTTCTTCCGCAGTCGAACCCCACAGACTTCTGTTTGTCGGTGCTGAGTGAGAGCTGCGTCAAGGCGGACGTAGTTAGCCGGAAGAAAACCGGAAGTTAAACAGCGTTCCCTCACAAATAAAAGTATTACATGTTAGTACAGCGGTATGGCTAAAATGGAGATTTAGAACTAGTTCTGTTCATTCAGACTGAATTTACTGTCCTCAGTTGTTACTTACAACACTTCCACTGACAGATGAACGTTGTTTTTTCTCCAGCTGTTTTATACCTATCTCATTTAGGGGCACTGTGTGTCATATTTTGGTGCAAAAAATTAATACAATGTTACTCCAAATAATTATTTTCACCGCGGCATTTAACCCATGCAACTCACGAGTAAACTTATTTAATCGGGAGTGTAAAGAGTAAGACCCAAGGGCTAAATCAGGGTCCAATGTGGCCCACGGGATGAATTTGGTAAATATAAAAAATACCATAAAAGACTGATAAGTTGTTGTTGTTCTTGTTTTAATAAAAAGTAACTGTAAATTGTAATTTGGCCATGTAAAGTTGCATTTTTTAATGTTTGAACAGGATAGCTTGCTCTATCTTTTATCTTAAATCTTTCCTACTTAATAGATCTCACGTCAGTTTATGAGGTGAGTCAGTTCAGGTGGTCAAGACTACTACACTTATGTTCAAATATACATTTAAAAATACTCTAATCCAAATGTAAAAAAATTTGCTTTTCAGTTTCAGATAACTATGATTTAGTAGATCTGTTGTGATTTGTAAATTTTAATGAACAGGCTGATGAACTGATGAACTAGGACAAAATCATGTTGAAACGGCACTTAAATTTTAAAAAGAAAATGCAAGTTGTTCATAATGTTTTCTAATAGGATAGTTCATTCAATGAAAACATCCTGATAATGTACTTATTTGCATAAAAATAGGGGGGAATTGGAAGTTTTTATATATTTATGGGCTTTTGAGTTATTATTTTACTGGTCTGACACACTTGAGATCACAGTTTGGCCCTGAACTAAAATGAGATTGCTCTGGTTTTCATCGAACATTTACCAGTATTGTTTTTATTTTTAAGATGGTAACCCGAAGTCACTTCTTCGTATTCCGCCTAACTTGACATCAGTGAAAAATGTGACAGTTGCTGCTGGCCAGTGACTGTAGTTGACGTAGCCGTGTTCACCGACTGCCATACACAAGAACTCATACAACAAACCCAACGGAGAGGCGAAGTGAAGCGGAGATACTTCCGTACAAAACGGAAGCTTTTCCGCTTAAATGCAAACCGTCACTTTCCCAAACGAACCCCACTGAATTATTTCACAACCTCATTAGAAGATGGATGGGTGGAGCCGGATCACTGAGGGGGAAAAACGGATTAACACAGTCAACAAAATGTACATCAGCATTTATTTGCTCATGTTGCTGCATTTTACGTAAAGTCACATTTGATCCTCATAGAAAACAATAAATATGTTATTATGTCATTTGGTTTTCCAAATTAAATATTTAGAAATTTTTTTTAATATGTTTGGAATTTCGTGGCTGCTAACTTGTTTTGCCCGTAAACAGTTGCCGTAGTTTGTGTGAACTCGTTGCCATGGTTACGCCGTTAAACTTGCGAGCCAGTGTGATAAGTTAGCTTAACTTTTTCTTTCTTTTCAGGCAGTAAGTAATTTTAATGCGTTTAAGACACGATTATGTACCTGATTATGATTATGTTGACTTGTTAGCTGTGGTGTCACAGACTGAATAAATTTAAAATTGCCAAGTTAAGCCTTAGCCGTTATTTTCTACAACAGAGAGAAGACTGCGACCGCAAAAATAAAAAATAAAAGAAGCCACTTTTGGCCCCCGCTGAACAAAAGTTTGAATCCTAAACATGCCAGAATGACTTCTATAATGACTTCTCCGGAGAAAGAAGGAGACAACCGGCTACGCTTCGTCTTTGGGAACGGTGTTGTCAAAACACAGATTCAACAAATTATGCCTGACGATGCTGAACCGCATGAGTCCGCCAAAAGCTGCTCCACAGAGATGTTGTGTCTGAGGAGATCCAATCTAAAACAAGTCCCAGATACTGTTCTGAGTAACAGCTCACTAACGGTCAGTGTGTGTCTTTACCAGTTATATCCTGTATGTATTCTTCTGTTTTATCTATTTATTCTAACTTGTCTCATTCCCAGTATCTGTGTCTGGAAGGCAACCAAATCGCCAGCATCCCAGATTCACTGTTTGTTAGTTTGCCCAAGCTTGAGTGGCTAGACCTCAGAAAGAACCAAATTACATCTCTTCCTGCAGAAATTGGCTTTCACAGGTCAGCTTGCAACTACAATATTTAAAGAGTTGTCTAATGGTATTTGTTATGTGTGGTTGATTCCAGCTCCTAAAAATCACAATGGATCTTTTCTCGCTCTCTTTCTCCCCCTCTCTCTTTCTCCCCCTCTCTCTTTGCACAATTTTCCCCTTTGCGTTTTCATTGTTCAGCTAGAGACAAAAGATGATTCTTGATCAAAGCATAGCACTGTCACTCATCTGATAATCTGCGGTTGTGATCTTGTAGGTCTCTGAGAACACTAGCGCTAGAAGGGAATCCAATCTCAGAGCTTCCACCAGAGCTGGGTGAGTTATTAGCATGTCTCATGCTTTAAAGGCAGATTTTTCCTTTTTGTTTTATGATTGTCAGCTCTGAAAACAAGCATATTTACATTTGAATCACGTGCAATCAAAACTAAGAGGTCATTTATGCAGTTTAGTAAAAAAATTATTTGATCCTTGCTGTTATTTCTGCTACTGCTCTGTTGCTATCATTTCCATTATTATTGTTATTTAGAAATTTATAGTATGCAAGCGTCTTCTGTGTGTAAGTTGCTACACAAACATCATCATTTGCCTTTGTTTTCAAGGAAATGTGACCACTCTCAGAGCCCTGTGTCTGAGAAACTGCCCCATCCGTTTTCCTCCACAAGACGTTGTGCACCAGGGATACAAGTCCATCCTGCAGTATCTGCGGAGTGTTCTGGCAGAGCGGACAGTTAACACGAGGACCTCTCCAGGTGAATCAAAGGCACTTTAACTTTGAGCTGCACACCAGCGATATGCACACATGTACTTCCAAGCCATCTGCTCTTTTTGTCAAAGATAGGACGCCTGGTAGCAAAAAATAGCTCCTCGCCCTGGTACCACTTCACTGGCGTGACTTCTGTTCCCTTGGAGACGGCTCGTGCCACTCGCCTGACCCCCCTACCCCCCTTCCTATGCTCCAGCTTCCAGCTCTGTAATATTTTTAGCCAGATGAAAATGATCGATAACCTGTGGGCTCTAAACAGGAGCTCTATGTCACTGAGCACTGTCTGGAGGTAATCACTGTGAGAAGCCCAGGACAGCCCTCCGCAGGAGAGGCTGCTGCTGCACAATGAGCAGAGCCAGATCCCTCAATCAAATGATTTATCTGCCTGCATGCAAGGTTATTAACAAAGATGAGAGGGAAATCTCATTTTATTTACTGTAATTGGCTGAGAGTGTAGGTCCAGCAGATGTGATTGCACAGCACAGCTTTCATTTACAAGTGTGACAGCACA
Organism: Melanotaenia boesemani; assembly: GCF_017639745.1. Lineage (NCBI taxonomy): Eukaryota > Metazoa > Chordata > Actinopteri > Atheriniformes > Melanotaeniidae > Melanotaenia > Melanotaenia boesemani. Next base: position 7,197,635 of record NC_055697.1, read on the forward strand.
TAATATATAGCATTTTTTTGTGTAATTATGGTTAAAAGCTACATCTAGCAACACATTACATGTGGGACTCAGAAAGAAATGCTGTCCTTAGTAAATGATACTAAAAACTCAGTGACCTGTAAGTCATTCAGACAGTCATGATGTGTTTCTACCAGCCATGATAGCTGTCGATAGCGACCATTGTTGCCAGTAACATCTGCCCTCACAACATTTTTTATGCTGCCACGATTGTTTCTTTGCCAGCGGTGGAGAAGCTACAGCTGTCAGAATTGATAGAGTCCAATATGGAGGAGCAGGAGGAGGAGTCTGTGGATGAGGATGAGATGAAGAAGTTCAGGGAGCTCAAAGACAAGTTCATCCAACTGGAAATAGCTGAGCTGGCCTCGGCAGCACACAGTGATAACAAGCCAAAATCACAGCTTCCCGTTGCCCCCAAAAGGTAGGTAGAAGGGTTTAAATGTGAGGAATATGAGGTGATTTTCTGATGTGTGAAAGTGAAAAAATTGGGATAATAGTTTTAAATAATGAAGATGGATGATAGTCTAAATCAGGATCTCTACATTACCTTACAAACTTCAATATATATAATACATATAATATTTAGGGATAACACCAGTCAGAGTCCCTCCTCTTACACGTATCTTGCAAAAACTATATTCTATTATTAGGTGAACTCTGAGTTGACAATATTCAGGTCAGTTCCAGTTTATTGTCATTTGCATGTATACATGAAACTAAATTTGTACTCAGGACCAGCACTGTACAACATCCTAAAAGAATAATCTATAATAATTTAGTCTTATAGAAGAATAATTATAGCAATAAATAACAGTAAAACTTATTAAGTAAGTACTGCAGTGCACAATTAAAACAGAGCAGCATGTTAGGAATGAGTAAAGCAGCAGTGTTTGCTGGTAGCAGCATGACAAGTGGCACAGCAGTGCATTGGTGTGGCATAGAGTCCACGAATTTGATGCCCTCTGGTAAGAAGCTGAATTTGAGCCTGGTAGTCCTGGTTTTTATGCTCCATAGCCTCTTGCCCGAGGGTAGGGGTCAAGCAGTCCATGAGCCGGGTGGGTAGAATCCTGGCTCCTGCACTTGCTGATATAGATGTCCTCTATGGAAGGAAGACTGCTGCGGATGATATTCTGGGCAGTTTTCACCTCCCTCTGCAGTGCTGTTGGTGATTGAGAAGTTAACATACCAGGTGGTGATGGAGCAGGTGAGTGGACTCTCCACCTCACACCTGTAGAAAGCTGCCAGCACTGAAGTATTGAAGCTGGCCTAGCTCAGCTTCTGGAGGAAATGTGTTAGTGGGCCTTCTTTAAGATGTTGGATGTATTTATGGTCCTCTTAAGGTCCCGGAAAATGTGAACTCCAACGCCTTGTTTCCACCAACTGGTGCGGGTTGGGACGGGACGGTTAGGGTGCGAATATGGTTTGTAAACTGTAATCTTGTTGCATTTTGAAAGCCAACCATAATCTTACTTCGTATGCAGAGTATCAGCCGGATAGCGATAGATGCCTCAGCTACGAAATAGCATGACACCATCGCAGCGCAACGCCCTCCTTAAAGTATAACCAAAACACAACTCAGCTGTGTCCCAATTCAGGGTCTGTACACTTCGGGATACACAGACTACGTAGGCTACGGAATATCCTACGTAGTCTGTGCACTCTGAAAACACTAACCGTTCGTGAAATGGGATAGCCTACCTAGCCAATGCGATAGCTAGGTGCCATAGCAGTAACATAGGACGTTGAATCTCTTAAACCTCTGAAATTACTGAGTTTGCATATCAAAGGACACTTTAGTGAACGTCAACACTGACCGAGTAGTAATGAACCTGCGTTGTTTTTATGCCAGGTCACATGCAAAGTGACTTTTTTTCTCAACCAATCAATAGATTGCAGTGTGTCAAACTCCTGCCTTTTGGGTCGGGTTGGTTAGATTGGTACCCCAATGGAAGGGTGCCAACAAAGTAGGATGGGTCAGGTCAGATATAAGGGTACTTGTTCTAGTTTTTACGTGTGGAAACACAAAAAAATGCATCCTGACCCACCCCGTACCAACCCACACCCGTTGGCCGAAACAAGGCTCAAGATACTTAAATCTGTGGACCTTTTCCACTGTTGTTTCATTGATGAACAGAGAGGAGGGGCTGTGGCTCCTCCTTCTAAAATCCACAACCAGCTCCTTCGTCTTTCCCACATTTATGCAGAGATTAATTTCTCTGCACCAGTCCACCAGATTCTTCCACCTCCTGCAGGTACGATGACTCGTTTTTGTGGGCTTTCAGTCCCACTACCATTTTGTCGTGTGCAAATTTCACTATACAGCCGCCTGGGTAACTCACAACCGCCGGTGTAATATCTGGAGTGCACTAATGTGCCTTCTTAAAAACATGTTCAGAATTTCAGCATCTGTTGTTAGCTAGCACTACTTTCCTTCATCCTTTACTCTTCCCACTCTGTCTGCTGTCTCTGTCCGCCTGTATTGTCTTATAGTTGAAACACATTTAGAAAATTATCACTATGTCCGTGTTGGCACTATTAGCTTTTTACGTTCATATCAGTGAAGTTACATTTCCCACTTATAATAAATTTCCTTCTCCTAGCTTTCTGTTTTACTCCTGCCCTTCATAATATACATCTTCTTTTCACTTATTACAGTTTCCCTTAGGTGACTAATAATTCAGCTTGTCTGCATTTATTCTGAGCATTAGTTGGGCTTATAAAAGCAGAATCATATGATCCCATAGGTAAATAACTGCCACTAAATAAATAAACAAGCTTCCATAAAGAAAGGCTCTGTCTGTGGTGCCAACACATGTTCCTACTGGGTCTGTAAATCACTCCATTGCAGAGATTTTCAGGTTTTAGAGGTTCAATGGCTGCCTTGCCAATGCTTTGATCTTTACTTTCTTCTACAGATTATTCAGGACTGGGCTCCAAAATGATGTTCCTGTTTTCTGCTGGAGACTTAAGCTTTATGTTTTGATGCTAGCTTGGCTATTTACACTCCAAAATGGATTGATTTTAATTAAACATAGAGGGGGAAAAATCGGATGGGGAGAAACAAGGTTTGCAACAACAGGAATATTATGACTGAACCTGCAGCAACTGAAAACAGATGTGAAGATGTTAGAGAGGGGATTAGTGGGCAGGAAATTACAAGAAACATGATCAGACAAATCATGTACTTCATATTTTGATTGATTCTTCTGTTGGTTCTGTCTTGTTAATGGGGCTCTCATGCAAATAATAGTGAAACCTGCAACAAATTCCATAGAAAGTCAGGACCAAAAGAACTTAGGGGTATTAATATGGTAAAAACGAATAAATACTCAGAATATTACTACCATTAATAATAATTCATTTATTCAGAGGAAGTGACAAAAATAATTAAAAATTGCCCTCAAAGGATGGTTTGAAGTTTTTGAATAGTTCTACCTCTACAGAGCAAGAAACCATCAAGGAATCTGGAGGAATTTTAGTGCTTAAAGGTTGCAGACCAAAACTGTAATCCCTCAGACAGCATTCAAGATCAGCTGATATAACTAAGGCAAACCTCTGTCAAGCACTTTAATACAGAGTTACATTCACAAATACCACCCAAAACTTTACTGTGCAACAAAAGAATCCACATGTTAGCTTTGTTCAGAGGTAGTGGCAGCTTCTCTGGGCTCGGAGGCATCTGAAATGAACCATAGACCCCAGTGTCCCGCGGTCAGACCAATCAGTATTCCAGAGCTCATGTAAAAAATGGACACCGTGCTCAGATGCTCCCGATTTTTATCCACAGCAAGTCCAAAATCCAGGCACTGAGATGGTATGGTCTGGTATCAGTTCTCTTGGCAAAGCTCATCTATGCTGATGCAGAAAAGTACATTAAGCTTTTAGAGTAACATACATATGATGTAAGACAGACAGAACCTTTAAGTTTTGTTGGGAGGAATGGCAACATGACAGAGGAGACAAAAGCTTCCCTTTTCTGATGTTGTAGGAATGACCTATCAGCAAGACCTGAAAAACCAGCAAGACAAAACATAAAATACCAAAGAAATTTTTAACAATCAATGTTTTTGATTAATTTGCTATTTTAATTCTATAATTTTTCCAATTCAGTACTGTACAGGAACCATTGGATTTAGGTTCAGGTTAATTTATTTATTCCCACAGGTAAATTTGTTTTGCAGTGACATGACATTCCTGTATACATCCATAAAATTCTCCACCAAATGCAGCATAAAACCAAACAATGAACCTATTGCTGGTACTGTAAATAATTTAAGACTTAAAATGTTTCATTTTTATCAGAGCCTTACGTCATACCATTTTATTCATCTTCTTATGTAATTTTCAGATAGAAAAAAAACATTAATGCAACTAAAATTTTATTGCATATCAAATTCAGGTGTGTGTATGAGCAATTTAGGGTCTATTTTGTCAATCATTCAATAATATTCTTCAACTTGATATAGCTTATAAAATAACCTGTTTTTATAAGACATTTTTAAAGGTCTTCAGTGTGTTTTTTTTCTTTTAAAAGCATATCCATGTAGCAAATATTACTTGGGAATAATATTTATTTTCATCCTCCATCTATCTGAAGAGAAGTGTTATTTGCTTTTCACTGATGGGAGGGAGCAGATAAAATAGTTGTTGTAGCGGATACCTTTAGTTTGTCATTGTGAAGGACTTAATACCCTGGAAAAGGATGGCTAAACACTTTTTAATGACATTCTCCACAGAAGGGACCAGGTGATATAAATCTCTCCAAGCTGTTTCCGCTGAGACCCAGAACTCCGGAGAGAAATGAAAGTAAACTTTTTGGTTCGTCTTTAATTTAGCAGGAAAAGTACAATAACCAAAGCGGGCATTATTCCTGAGCTTCTTCTGTCTGACGCTCAGCATAAGAAAAGGCTGCAAGAGAAGAGAAAGGTTGAGATGAGAACATAAGCTGCTTCAGTTTACATTACATTTTCTATATACTTTACTGTTTGCATTGCTATAGTTTACCATTAAATTAGATTTCACCAGTAGTCAAAACATTGACAGAAAAAAAAGACATTACAGTGATGAATCAGCCAAAACAATTAACCAGCGATTGATGTTTCCAGACCTCCTCATAACCATGAAACAAAAACCCAGAAACAATCACACTCCTTTTTATTTGTCTCTCCCTGCACAAGTCAACAGACGCTTCAGAAGAGGTGCACACAAGCCAAGATGACAAAGGACAAGAAAATGTCAGAGCACAAACAGAAGAGACGGGAAAGACAAAGAAAACCAGAGGTACGGCATGTCATGGATCAATGCTTGTCAACTGCCCATCCACCAGGGGGCAGTAAAGCACCACCTCTGTCTTATTGACAAAAAGACTGAAACAATAAATCCACTCTATGTCCAGAAGATTAATCAGTTTGATGCTAGTAACTTGCTTTTCAGGTAGTAGCCTAACTAATACTCTTGTTGACAATAAGTGCAGGCAGTATTTGTGGAAACACATGAGGCATACACACACAGGTGGATGGTTTGGAGATATTTGGCCATTAGCTACATTTTTTATTCATACAGCAGAAGAGTTATATATTTTTTCAGCAGCATCGGGGTAAATAAGCAGATGTTTTAAGGTAATTTAAAACACTGAGGCCGTTGTGCTGCAGCTTTTATGTGGGGCTGCAGGCGTTCGCTTGGTAGGATATGTTGCAACATCTGTATCATCCTTTCTGCACTCAAGCTCTGCAATAAAGGAGAAAACACTGTCTCACTCTGTTACAGGAAACAACTTCAAAACCTTCTTCCAAGGACAGGAGTGGCACTTTTCAGGGGCCAACATGTGCCATATGCACAGAGACAGAAGAGGGCAGGTAAACTGGAACTCTAAATGTCAAAAACATTGTCAAGTACAGTCCAGGAAAATCTAAGCCTCCAGCACTGACCCAGCAGTGTTTGTTTATTTGTTTGTTTGTTTGTTTTACTTTGTCTGGTCGACATGCATATTAGATTTGACAGTAAATGTTTATGAGGGATCCCCACCAATTTCTAATGTTAAAAAAATGTACATTGCATACTTTTAAATTAAGCTATCCTCAAGAGTTTTGCATGGTTACAGTTTGAAGCCATGTGACTCAAGATGTAAAGCTAGAGACACCTAGTGGACAAAGAGAGACTGTACACATATCACAGAGCATTAGCTGTGCTTCCTTTGTTCTGTTGTAATGACAAAATGCCTTTAAAAAAACACACACACACGCACATAGCTCAACATGTGCTGTTCTGTTTTTATTAACTGAATCAATCTTAACCAAAAACATAACTTATCAGTCACTGCCACTACACATGTAATCTGCTAACTATCAACAAAGCCTATCATGTTAATATCCATACCATAGCATCCAAATACTACGTCGTTTTAGTTAAAAATTTTGACCTTTGGCCTGTTTGGCTCTCTAGATATGCCTGTGAGCTGCAGCATCATATCCATGCCCGTGCAGAGAGGATACAGGAGAGGCAAAGGAATCCCAGGGGCACTATGGCCGAGCAGATGGCAGTGACAAAGGAGGATGTGGAAGATGTGAGGCCCACGATTCATTATTGGCTATTGACAAAAAGCCATCAGTATTGAAATCACATCACTCATCTAATTCTTTTCTCTCTGTGCATGACAGATGAGGAAGCTACGGGAACAACTTCTGGAAAGGAAAAGAAATCAGGGGACACGTTGTAAAAGATGTTTCTATAATTTCACCGACCCCTGGCAGAGCCTTTTTTCCTAAGTTTACTCAACTGTGGTTTGAGTTTTGTTGTGTTGAAACTCACACTGAATATTGATTTTAAAAACAGCTGATCCAATATAAATGGCCATTGTGATCCTGAAAATAAATGTCTGAAGTCTTTTAGTGGGAAAGGAGTGTTTGGAAATTTTTCATTCCAGGATTTGCCCATGACACCTTCTCCATTATAAAACACTGATTATATATACAAAATAATACATTTATTTATTGTGTTAAAATAATCTGTTAGGTTTTTAAAGGGATCATAGATTCACTAGATATTAAAATAATTATTTTGTGATAAACTATCAAATCAGTATGTATTTTGTACATAACGAAGCCTTAAAACATAAATACAATCAAAATAGGAAATAAAGGTAAACATTATAGGCCAGTAATGATGAATATTAATCCTCCTGAATTGTACATTTTAGTTGTAAGCTATTATCAAATACATTATTTCTTCTGTGATAGCATACATAACTAAATGTTTAAATCTGTTTTTTATAGTCTGTATCCATTAAAACTTGATTGAGAATATATGTTTGATCAGACTTTATTCGTAACGTTAGTAGTCTTTATACGTTTCATGATTCTGTTGTGAAGTACTTTGAGTACCTTTTTATTGTAAAGAGCTATTCAAATAAAAATTTGATTGACTGATTTATGTTTGAACAAAAACAAAGTGTCTACTGGAGAGTAACAAAAAAAATGTTTCTACATGGGTATGAGGAGGTCTTTCACAGTAACTAACACACTAAGTCCGCGGCTGTGAATGCCATCAAACGTCGCAGTGAGACAGAGAAAGGGTAGGCCTTGTCTTAGGAGATTTTTTGCTCCTGTAGCACAGAGAGCGTGATGTCAGCGGTAGCAGTACTGTTGTAATTGACTTGGTGGGGGTGATGGCGTCATTTTATGCCCTGGTGTAGCCTCTTGCTCCAATAGCGAAGGGAGACGGATCTTTGGCCGACGCGACCGTGGCTCCCTTGGCCGGGATCGAGTACCGCGGAGCCGGACAATTCATCCCGGGAAACATGGAGGCTGTGGCCGAGGAGCTGCGGGCCGGCTCTCGGATACCTGTCACTATCGATCATATAGTTAACGATACACTGGTGGTGACACTGACCTATCGAGAAAGGAGTTACACGGGGATATTGCTCGATTCTAACAAAAAGTGAGTATAATTTCCTTCGTTTTCTTAATATTCCCGTGTGAAATAATTTGCCAAACTGTGCTAAAGGCTAATATACCTTTGATGCTAAGAAAAGTTAGCTTGTTAGATATCTGCTAGCATGCTGGGCCTTTAAAAAAAGAGGTTATTGTAGCTGACAAGGTAGCTAACGGCTAACATGTTGGCTAATGACAAACAAATAACATTTTATCACAAAATGAGACGACGAAATTTATTATATTACTGTAGCAAAACATTTTGTCATGACACTTATCCAGTCTGCAGAGATTGTTAAAGACTTATGTTGTACAGCAGCCACTGTTACTTGGTTCATCTATAGCTTATTGTTAGCCCAATCAAATACAGAGCACCTCAAACGTATTAAATAAAAGTAGGCATGGACCGAAGAGTGCCAGCTTATTAGTCATATTTATATGTATTTCTACATGCAAACGAATGCCCAGAAGTTTGCTGAGGTGGTGTTTATACAAATCTGAAATATTGGGCCTGATTTGAGATGTAGCCCTATTTTAGTCAATCATGTCTAATGTATAGAAACAATGGAAAACGACATGAACCGTGATTTGATTAACACAAGTGTAGTCCTTTAAACAAAATCTTAAGTGGTAACCATCTAGAGACTGTTTGACATTAAAGGCCCTGTCTTTAATCAATAACTATAATCCTGTTCAAATGAGAGAGCTATCCAAGTATAATTTCACATTTCAGCATGTGATCTGTTCTGGCATTCTTACTATATGTAACACGTATAAGCCTTGTGTTGTCCACCTTAACAGTCACTGACTATGGACTATTTATAGACTTTCAGAATCAAAATCTGAACAGCTTTGCCCCTTCTTTTGCTGCAAGTTGCCCTGAGAATAACCCATCCAAAAGAGAAAAATGGAGGCCTTGAAATAACTTAAAATAGATCCATATTTCAGGCCTTGTCAGAGGGTAAAATATGACTTCTTCCTTCTCCACTTAAGGAAAGCCATTTCCTGTCATTGTTTCCCACAACTTTTATGTAATTAATTTTTGTAATACCATGGTTTAGTTTTATCATTCATGCTAATCTCTCCATGTAGTTACACTGCACACACAACATGAAATGGCAAGAGCACTGTGAATCATCTCTGGTCATATTGTGCGTCCTTGTGCTTTGCTTAACTTGCACTGCCTGTTCCCTGTCAGAGGCAGCACTGGTTGTGCCATGTCAGTCACAGTGAAGGCTAATATTTGGCAGCCTAAAGGGCCATATATAAAGGTGAGAGGAGCCAACCTCACCAAGAGACTGTTCACTCAGAGATCTCTGCTAGCTACTTCTCTTGGGGGGAGGAAAATGGGCTCCCCAAATGAGCACTAATTATTAATTGCACCGCACATGAGCCGCAAGCATACACAAATGCAAAAACAAACTGAAATCTCCTGGCTACTCCTGTGAATCCCGAGTGATTCATGGGATTGTTTTTGTTCAGTCAGATGTTGGGGAGGAGGTGGGGGTGAGAGAGATCCTGGGCATCCTGTAGACTCTTTGTCTGCTGTCTCCTGACTAAATCAGCACAGCCATGTTACTTTTCCCTGTCAGCCACTTCTCAGACTGAAGTACTTTGTTGGACGTGTGTGTTGATCCCAGAATAAGTAAAAGGACGCATAAAAATTTCCCAACAAAAGTGAGAGATACAGTTTTTCCACTTCTGTAGCTTGAGGCTGAATGACAGAGCACGGCTTGCATTGCAGACCCCAACCCCCCACTCACTAAGAAGTTTCAGCACACAGGTGATAGGCAGTGGTGTTATAGCGTGGGGGGTTTCTATTTAAAGTGCATCCTTGGTGTAGGTGTTGTCATTTGCGGGATTATTGTGGAAAGCTTTGAGGGCTTTTTTATTTTTTATTTTGGCTAAACTGTTACAAAAATACATTTGTTTTTGTTGAAGTTCTTTGAATGTGTAACTTGGCTTTTGTGGGGGGGCTTACAAGAGCTTGGCTGTAGTACTGTGAAGCCGTAACATCTCCAGTTATTTATTATGTGTTTATCTCTCTCTTTCATCTTAGGACTGGGCTATTCTGTCTACCAGATTTCACGGCCAAACTTGGAAACTGCCCCATATCTAAACCAGCTTGTGAAATCCCAGAAATCTTGAGCGTGGAGCCTGTTCCTAAGTCCCCCAGCCAGGCTTCGCACAGACCAAAGGATGAAAACACTCTCCCAGAAAGCAGCACACCTACCGCACCTCCGCCCTGCCCCGTCCCCACACCAGTGCCAGCTGGACAGTCTCCTTATCCTCCTTATTTTGAAGGAGCCCCCTTCCCTCAGCCATTATGGGTGCGGCACACCTACAGCCAGTGGGTACCTCAACCCCCTCCACGACCTATAAAAAGAAAGAAGAGGCGGACGCGAGAGCCCGGGCGTATGACTATAAGTACCATCCGTCTGCGGCCACGGCAGGTACTGTGTGAAAAGTGTAAGAACACGTTAAATAGCGACGAGGACAGCAAAGATGCCATGAGCAACACGAAGACTTCTAGAAAAGAGAATACCCTACAGAGTGATGATGATGAGGGAGATTATAAGGATGCTCCAACTAAACTGTCAAGAAAAGAGGACGTTGTTGCAACAAAGGACACCAAAAGACGTGAAAATGGCACCAGCTTTGACAGTAAGCGCCTTAAAAAGGACAAAAGGGGTGAAACTGACGGGGAAAAGTACCCTGCAGGTGACGTTGTCCCTCACAGTCCTGTCATAAAGATTTCATATAGCACTCCACAGGGAAAGGGGAAGGTGATGAAGATCCCCTCACGAGTTCACGGTTCAGTCAAGCCGTTCTGCCCCAAACAGCTGGTGCAAAATGGCATGGGAGAAAATGACAAGGGGTCCGCCGACACAACCAAGGAACAGCGGCACATTCTCGATGCCACGAGGTCTGGCCTCACTGTGTCTATTCCCAAACTTAAACTAACCAGGCCTTTTGCAAACGTTAGTCAAGAGTCACCCCCTCCAAAGATCCACTTAAGACCTCCTCAAAGAGAGGGGGAGGAGACTATGGTTGAGTATGAAGCCGAGCTGGCCAGGAGGCAAAGCCCCAGGGCGCCTGGGCCATGTCTCCCCCACTCTGAAGACTCGGGTGAAGGGAAGAACTCTCTGGAGTTATGGTCAGGAAGTTCTGGGGAGGAGGCAGACCGCAGCCACAGCGACCTCACTCTTCTGATCAATTTCCGTAAACGAAAAGCGGATTCTTCTAGCCTGTCGGTTTGCAGCAGCGACAGCCTGGACGAGTCCAAGTCCTTCAGCTCTGACGGCACCTCGCCGGAGCTGTGCGACCTGGCGCCAGGCGAAGACCTCTCCGTCACCTCATCTTCTGTAACTCCTCGGGAAGATTGCAAGACAGTGCCGCCACTCACCGTGCGGCTTCACACTCGCAGCATGACAAAATGTGTCACGGAGGAGGGTCACGCGGTGGCGGTGGGCGACATCGTGTGGGGAAAGATCCACGGCTTCCCTTGGTGGCCAGCACGCGTGCTCAGCATTAGCGGCACGCGTAAACAGGAGACGGCCAACTGCGAGGCCCAGTGGCCCCAAGCGAAGGTGGCGTGGTTCGGTTCACCCACCACTTCCCAGCTGTCCGTTGCCAAACTGTCGCCCTTCAGAGAGTTCTTCAGGTCCCGCTTCAACCGCAAGAAGAAAGGGATGTACAGGAGAGCCATCTTGGAGGCGGCCAAAGCTGTTGGTCACATGGGTCCAGAGATTACATCACTGCTTTCCCACTGTGACACGTAGGTTAGTTCACAATAGTTCTCCTTTTGGTTGCAAGATTATCATCTGTCACCTGGAATATTAAAGTCATCGCAGTGTGTTTCATAGGGATGTCACCATTAAAGGTGTTTTTTGGTATGAATATTGTAAAAAAATAATCACAGCATTACAATTATAATGCATTGATTTCACTCTAAATGTATAAAAATCACAAGAACACTTTTAGTAACAAAGTAAAGTAACTGAAAATCCCTTCTGCTCTGTAAGGAATAAATAAAACCTACATTTTAACTCTGGATTTCTCTCAGAGATAACAGATGGAAAAGGACCTCTACCTGGACTCGGGAGCCTTCTTACTGTAAACTTCATTATAACAGTGGTTTTGAACATTTCTTTTGAAGCTGAGTAGAGAATTAGGAAACCGGGAAAATCATCCTTCTTTGGCTTCCAGTTATCATTTAGCTGAATAGCTGCTGTTTGAGACATAAATAATACTGGAACAGTGGAAATACAGAAATAAGCCAGACCAAGTATCTGAAAATAAATACAGCTTCCTCTAAAATGACTAAAAAAGTCATCGGCGTTACACCAAATCAGTCATGTTTGAACAGAGAAACTATCCATCAAAAAGGTTTGAGATGTTTTTATTTTTATTATGCTTATAATGTAACGTTCATTGAACGCTGCTTAACTGGTCATGTTGCACTGTAAACCCAACCAGATTCGTATGCAATTAAATAACAGCAATTAACATGATTGACTTTCATTTAAATGTTACACCAGGTAAACATTAACCTAATTTAACCCAATTACAGAACATTTACTTTTACTTCGGCATGCAAAGCCTGCAGGTGGGGAAACATATTCCTTGTATTTCCTCTTTCCACTGCAACTTTTATGACTGTTTTACAGGCTGACAATCCATCCTTCACAGTGACACCTTGATTATTTTTTCTTTAACCAAAGAAATCCAACATAGTGGTCTAAATCCGTTTTTTTGGGAGGGACCAACTCTGCCATACTTCCCCACTCCACTGTGCCTCCTCTGTAATAAGAACAGAATAAAAAATAAAACCACACAAGCAGTAAGACACGGATGTTTTATAACTTTTTCTTGTGAGCTGTGCTGATCTGCCGATTACGTTTCTGATATAATCTTTTATAGAAAGTGACAATATTGAGGGATCTTCACTATTATTTCATCATAGCTGCGATTAATTGTGAAATCAAGTAATTGTGACATCCCTACACCCTCATTTAACTCAGTCTGGTCTTCAGTGTCTTCATGAATGACTCGTCTGACTTAGTGGAAACAAAGTGGAGAATGACAGCAAAGAGTTGGTACAATTATGTAAGAACTGGAAGAATGCAGATGGCATGTTGGTGTGGAGATGTAGGCAGCGATGTCAGAAATTACCAAAAAGAAAAAAGCAACATACAATCAAAAGGTGAGCTACAGTCTGCAAACAGCCTCTTTTAAATGTCAGCAATTTTTGCCTTTTTCTTTTTTTGAAAAGCAAGTCTTGAATGTGGAGACATGTTGGATGAACACCTGTCTCATTTTAAATTCAAATACAACCAGAATCAGTATAAAGACTTTATTTTAGGTGTTTTAATAAAGCAGAAAAACATTTTATTACCATAAATTTGTCATTTTTCATTTCATTTTGTAAACATTTCAGGTCTTGGAAAGTTAGTCAGAACTTTATGAGAATGAAGATGATTTTCCAGCTTGTTGCTCGTTTAACAAACACATTTAACTCTTCTGTTCCGGCCTGTTTCATCCACACAGTCAAACAGTCGCTGTATTCAATGCAGCGGACAGCATAATGCAAGCGCAGGCTGTCCGGCTGACTGTCAGCTGGATCATTTTGTTTCAGCTGCCACTTTTGAGAGGCTCACACCAAGCTGACAGCATGCTTTAACACAAAACTGGTTAAGGACATTAAAGTATATTTTCAGTAAAGCCCAACTCTGGTTTACGAAGCGGACAGGCCTTTTCCAACCCTGCTGTTTACTCTGTTTTGGGCTCAGCAGCTGGGAGGAGGTTGGTAGCTGAGAATAAACAGCAAGGGGTTAAGACGAGACTATATTTGGTGGGGATTTTTTCCTTTTTTTTTTTCCATACCTCATAAAGGAAACGTTTTCCTCGCCGAGCTCGTTGGGGAAAAAGCTGATTTTACTTGACATTGCCTTTTAATCTTTTGATGACGAGCATTGAGAACCACATCTTTCCCACTCGTACCCAGTTTAAAAAAACAGTATATCGAATGTATGACCTGCCATGTTTGCTCATTGTGTTTACTTTGTTCTCCATCTTCTTCACCCACTTTTTTTGTGTTTTTTCTCTCTGGTGTAGAGGCTGAGGACTGAGGAGGGGTCTTCGAGGTTTTCCTGAATTCTCAGACTCTGTCATCAAGTCCCAGGAAGGAGTACGTGTGGTTGCCACGGCTACTATTTATATGCTTCTTTTTTTTTCCTCATGAGGCTGGTGGAAAAATGGCTGCCAAGGCGAAGTGATGAAACTGGATAAGGGAGCAAAAAAAAAAAAAAAAGACCAGGCATCTGATGGTCATGAACTGAACTATTACTTTTTTTTTTTTTTTAGATTTAATCATATTTCAAATAGAGCCGAATAACAACACTACAAGGACCCGAATGTATTTATTGTCTGCAATGGTTTGTTAAAATCATCTTTCTACAACAGTCTCGCAAAAACCCCCTAATGTGCTGCTGTCATCATCACGGTCCTCGCCAAGGTCCAACTCGTCCACGAAGGGAGGCAGTGGCATCTTCAATCGCCCTCCTCTTCCTCTCCTTGCTCTTGGACATCAGACTTTTTACCCACAGTTGAAGGTCTTACCCTGAATCTTCTGAAAATGTGAACGGCTCCATCCAGAGACGGTAGCGACTGCTCCAGCTCCTCTAGTGACCACAGTGTTTCATCTGTGTAGCTCTTTGCAACATTCGTTGGATTTGTGGATGTATTTATGCTGAACTCTGTCCCTCTCCAGAGTCATGTTGTGTCTTCTCTCCATTTCATTTTCAACTCTACAAGCCTCCCGTCTACATATTCCCCCCTCCCCTCCCTTGAACTCTTCATATATCCCAAGAACCATTTTTACATCTAATTATTTAAAGTGACACATTTAAGGAAAAAAAGAAAAAGCACTTTATCTGTACCTTTGGTGGCCTGCTGTAAGCTTACTTGTTTGAAACACTATTGCGAGATACAGCACTGATAGGCAGCGAGCAAGTTAAAAATATGTGGTTGACTATCCATGGCCTTGGAGATACAAAAAATTCTTCCTTTTGTTTTTGTTTTTTTTTTTTTGTTTGTTTGTTTGTTTTTGTTTTTTTTTTGTCTTTATTTTATGGGGACACCAGACACAGATGGTTGTGTACACTGTATTTTTGCATTTTCTCTGTCAGCTAAACTTATCTGCCACATTCACTACAAAAATAATCCTCATTTTTACATTTCCACTGGAGAAATAAAGAGTGAAGAAATGTGTCCCAGCCCCCCCTATGCATTATCAGTTAAAGCTTTATGAGGAGTTACTTTGGGAGGGGGGAAAAAAATAAAACATGCTGTAAGGATACTGTGAATTCAGCTGCTGCTTGTGCTGAAGAAAAGCTGGCTTGCAACTAGTCAGAGTCTTCAGTTGCATCGAGCAACACTGACCTTTAGTGGCTTTTCTGTTGAAGGCAGCACTGTTGGATTAAGGGGGTTGGGGGGGTGAAAGCAAGAGGGCACGGCTGTCGGTTGCAACCCGGTCTGCATTAAAAACTACACAAAGGTTGCGCACGGTCGCACTCCAGCCAATCAGCTTGTCTGCTTTCAGCTCATCCACGAACTGAAAACAGGCTAACGTTTTAGGGCAGAAATGTTTGGGTTTTATTTATTATTTGTTTGTTTTCAGGGGAGCAGGTAAACCTCTCTTCCATTTTTTTTTTTTTTTTGGATAATCTTTTGGCCGACTGTTGTCAAGCGCAGCTTTCACGCAACGAGCAGAGCAGTGCAAGAGTCTATGTATGTATGCCTGAGAGGGAAAAGTCGTCAGGATTTTTCCCGTGTAAAAGCAACGTGGTTGTCTACTGTTGCCCACGTTGGTCAGTGTTACTGGCTACTTTTTTTTTCCTTTTTTTTTTTTTTTTTTTTTTTTACATGTACTGTATATAAAATAAAATATACAAGCAATATTTGTGCAGTTGTGGGTCAGTCACTTTTGTCACTGATGATCAGAAGGGCTCAGATGTTCATGTGATTATTTGAAATAAGAATGGTTAAGATGTCAGTAATGTTATGTGAATCCTAATATTCAGCATAAGTAGTACCATGCAGCTTCTCGTTTTCAATTACTTTCCAAAATTAGGCTTCATAGTGTCAGAAATATCGAGGCTTTTGAGATTTCAGCTTGTCAAATTTAAAGCAAGCATTAAATAAATGGTGCTGATTTTAAAGAATGTACCAGGCAAAAGTTTTAAGCCACCCCTCATTTTTTATATATAACTTAGAAAATAGGTGGAAACCCAAGTAAGAATATAGTGTATTATTAAAGTAAGCTTTAAAGTTATTTTCCATGTGCACCTTTATTTCCATTTTATTGTTTTCTGTCCAGATGATCCCACACTGTTCAGTAAAGTTGAGTTTCTGCACTGGGGAGAATTTAAAAGTCCATCAGACCTTTTGTCACTTCTTTTTAGTCCAGTTTTTGTGTCATGTGGCATACCTCAGTCTTCTTACTAGCTTAGTGGTTTCTTGACAGCCACCCTTCATGGAGACCATTTTTGGTGGTGAAGCATAGATCAGACTTGGGGCTCGGCTGCATCTCAGGTTCTGTGTTAAATGTTTTCCTACTTTAACATGACATACCATTTAGATCTTCTTCTTCTTTTGTCACTCATCAAGTTTGAATTGATTTCCCAAGTTTTTATTTGTAGGTCTTAGAGATTCATACAGTATATTAGGCCAGTCAAACCATTATCTTTGGCTGTTTTTGTTTCTGTTTTTTGTGGATGTTAAGAAATGGGGAAAATTATGTCTTCTAGCAAAGTGCCTAAAAGATTAAATTTATAATTGGTTCTTTGCTAAGTTATTGGTTTGAGTTTGGTGCCTTTTGTTTTTAATGCTTTTTTATGTTTTTCATTGTAATATCTTAAAGACAGATTTTTCTGAAAATGTTTAGATTCAAAGACTGGACTGAAAATGAGTGAAAAAGCAGCCAAGGTCCGAAGAAAAATTATCAAAAACCTTCAGAAATGCTGGATTACAAGTGAGTCTGATAGTTTGGAAGCAAAATATAAAGAATTGAGGGGTAACTTGGATACTTTTGCACAGTACTATATTTTTGTTGACGGCCATAATTGATGATCTTCTTTTAATTATTTTATTTCTTTGTGTCTCATTAGCTCCCATTCTTTGCAAAAAATGCAATACCCAGTGTTTAATTGGTTTATCCTTCACCAGTTTTATATTCTGTGCTGGTTAAACTGATGTGTGTTTTCATGTTCAATAAACTGACGTCAAACTTCTTTTTTAAGGATAGATTGGCTCCATCTTTAAGTTTACTCAGACTAAAGGGATAATTCTTCATGTAAAAAGAGCAGTTTACAGCTGTGTCTGCTATAGAGTTGGCATGCCAGTCCTAATCCTGCATTTGTGGATGTGAGCAGGTTGGCCTAAGAGCGGCTGGGAAACAGTGAGGCGAGGACCGCAGAATCCAATCCAAAAGGTTTTATTCATCAGTCACAGGTTTAAACAGAAACTCACTCCTTCTGTTGCGGGGTAGTTCAGTCACCATCAGCAGCCGCACACTCTCTGTCTCTCATTCACAATCTCACTCTGCCCCAAATGAGCAAATCAACCTCATTTATTCTCTGCCGCTGATTGGGCTGTATCATTCCCCCAACAGGTGCATCCTCAATTATAACATGCATTTCTCTATTAAAATTCCTTCTACAAAGCTAAAAGTATTTACACACTATATACTTAACACTACAATCATAAAGTTAAACCAAAACCCAATATACAAATAAACTCCAAAATCTTCCTGCCACATGGTCTCTCCCAAATCATCAAAAGATATCCAGGCCACCTGCAACCCATTTGCCCGGTCACCCTGGAGAGGCCATGCGCCAGGTAAGTAAAACTCCATTACTCCATTAAATTACCTATGGACTTCAAATTTACACACAATGTTCTGCTTATCACTGTTAACAGCTGTCTTTGCAGGTATCTGTAAAACAAACCACATATCAGTATTAAATAAACAGTTCAACCTTTGTGCATGATTGTAATTCTTTAAAGTACCAAACTGTCAATTAACGGGCAAATGTATATGAAAACCAATTAGTGTGCTATACAACCTATTTACAAGTCCCAGGCAATGCAACGAACCTCAGCTTTGTTACAGTGGAAATGAACTTTTATAGCTTTCATGGTTTGTTACAGTGAAAATAAGTTTTTCTTGTGTATTTTAGATAAATTCGGTGTTTATATCATGAATATATACTTTAAATTAGTATAAAAAATTGCTCACAATTCATGCTAATGGGAAGTTAGCATGTTAGCCTTGCATTTGGGCAAATTAAAATTTAAAAAAATTGTAAAGCGGAATGACAATGTTAAGTAGAAATTTTATTCTAAAAAGGTTTGAAGTGGGAAAGTTAGTCGATTGTCCTGTGTTATGTCCCAGAGCGAACATTAATGTCATTAATGGCATGCTAGGAGAGGATCACCTAGCATGTACTAAAACCTACTGACTGCTACTTTGCTTTTAGCATTGGGTGTTTTGTTGGGTAGGAGGCCAGGTTAATGCATTTCAACCATTCTCCTAGCCTTGGTTTTTAGCCTTAACAATATCCACAATGTTAGGTTCCTTTTTATGCCGTTTTTAAATGTTCAATAGTTTGTCACTGTGAAAGCAGAGTTAGCTTGAGCTAGCAAGAAGACCAGCTAGCTTGATTTACTGTCAACATAGATGATTTATTTACCTCTGGACATGACAGTTGTTTACTCTTACTCTAACCTAGTTAATACACCACTTACAGTATTCTTAATTTTCCTATATGAGACACATTATTGCTCTCATTAACATAACCTTTGGGTTTGTTTAAGGTCATAACTCCCTGCCCTCTAATTTCAGCCTGATCATTAGTCATCTAGTATCATGTGCTCAGGTTTGCATTGCTAAAAAGGGTGAAGCAGATTTTGGGTCTTACTCTTCTTGCTTAATGCAAATATAATTTGAGACTTTTTCAAAATCTACAAATAAACTAAGGTTTGACTGGCAAAGGATAAATATTAAACCTCTTTATTTTTCCTCTTTACCGCACACTCCTCGCCCAACCTTCAGGCGTCAGCTGTGGTCATGTCATGCCAGTTGATTTATTACCTTCATGTCATAAATAGGACTGGTTAAAGTATGTCCGTTGCATAAAGTGTGTGGAGCTCAGTGGATAGGCTGGTCAAGGTGAGGTGACCCATGTCTATTTCCCGATCACATCATAGTTTCATTGCCTGCTTTTCTTTCATGGCACTAACATGGCTGTGTTTGCCTTGCTGTGTTTCCCCAGTACCAAAGCTCAAAGTAAACTGACTGATTCAACAGCGAGCAGCCAAATTTAGGGTTGCTTGCACTAAAGAGTTTTTATTAAGATCAGTCCTTCCTGTGGAAGTGTCTTTTGGATTTAGGCTACTCAGATTTTGTTGATAGTTCATTATCCCAACTATTTTTAGGTAATTGTTTTGCAATTATGCAATTATTCTGCTTTGAAAATTGAATATATTCTTCACAACAATGTAATAAAAAAATAAAAAATAAAAACAACAGTTGCTAGACATCAGTTTCCAACGAGGAGAGTATGACAAGCATGCTGTTTGTCTTGCTTTGTCTCTTGTACTAGACACATCAGTCTTCTGTCTGCTCACTGTGAAGAGATGTCAGGAGTTTGTTAGCCTAGTTTAACAAAAAGACTGCAAGCAGCCGAGATAGCAAGCTGGTCCCTGTGACCTATTTGGGTAAAAAAGAAGTCAACCAGCATAATTGACAAAGGTGTGTCTCCCACTGATGCAAGAGATACAGCTTGAATGGAGTCCCTGTTGTAGTTCTGCTACAGCACAGCTGCTGCCAGCACCATCTATTTACATTGCATAAATATAATTTTCTAGAGCTATAGAATGTAGTGTTTTTTGTTTGTTTGTTTGTTTGTCTAGATTTTGTTTAGGTCCGGGTTTTGTTTAATGGTTGTTTCTTAATGAAGGGTTGCAAACACTGTCGGAACTTTGCTTAGGAGCCAAGGAAACCAACACATATACTTCCACACAACATGTGTGAAACAAAGAATTTCTGTTTGCTCTGAGACGTGCAAGCAAAGCAGCAGTGACTGCTGTGGAGAGATTTGTCATGGTGGGGCCAGTTTTCATTGAAGTGGAGCCAACATTGCTTTAAACTGTGGATCGCTTGGCTGTGAAGAGAAACATAACTGGTTTTACAGCATACTCTACCAATATTCTACCAATGTATTTATTGAGAAGAGTACCTTTTCTTTTCCATGATTATGCATGCTTACAAGACTAAACACACTTAACACAAGAATATGGCAAAGTGATCATAAGCACTTCAAGAAAAAATGGAAATAGACAAAACAGGAAAACAATATTAAGAAAATTAGCAAGAAACTGAATGTAAAAATGGTCTAAAAGGGAGGGAAATAAGTAAATAAGCATGGAAACTATAGAGCCCATCCGGTGACATCAATAGAAAATATATTAATCAATGGTCATGCATTACCAAACTGTGGCCATGGATTACAAATCCATGAGAATCTGATAAGTAACTCGTGGCCACACTTTAGTTATGCATGGGAATTTATAGCTATAGCATACAAGTAACCTGGATGATTTTAATATAATTCAGCTTTATTTTAATCTTTGATTTAATTTTAATGATGTACCCAAGCTTAGGTTTGCCTAACTGAATAGTTTCCTACAAAACAAAAACCAGAGACGGACACCAGGTATGCCATTCAATGGCAGCTCCACCTCCTTACTGTTACCCAAAAACTACAAATCCCACCTAAACACACAACAGTCTTCCTACTCTTTGGTAACTCTGGGGGGACATAAATTCTCATCCTATTTGAAAGCAGCTAAATATAACAGAACAAGATAGTGTGTTTTCATGATGCAATCTCTTACAATTAAGCACAGTGTCATAACTATTCAGAGACACTTAATTCTGGTGATTAAAGTGGCACTGCTGAACTTGATTTTCTAACTGAGGAGCTCCCTTACAACCACTAACAAATTCGGCATCCATCTTGGATCATGTCTCTTCTCTGAGTTCTCTCCAGATTGTAAAAGTCATCCAGCGATTTTCTTGTTTCAGACCTCCTGTTATCGACCCTGTCACGACTTTGGATTTCTCTTGCCTGACCCACGCCGGATTTGTTCTTGTCAAGTGCCTATCTGGATATTGACCCTTGTTTGGAACGACCATGGAGATTTGCCTGCCCCCTTGATAAGTAGCCTGATTCTGCCTTTTTGTGTTTGAACGTTGCCTGCCCTTGACTATGCCTTTTGGATAAGTGGCGCCATAATGTCTGGAGTCGTTTCCGGATTCTTCTACACACAGCCTCTCAGGATTGCCCCGCCATTCCTAACGGACTACATTTGGTTTCTCCCCACCATTCTCCCGGTTTCAATAAACCTTACTCTGTTCAAACCTTTACCCTCTGTGTGTGGCTGAATTTCCAGGTCTTCAGGAGCTAATCATTACAGTTGATGTAACTGGAACGCCAACTACCTGGTAATGTCGTCACCTACTCTCGACTCGGAATCCCAAGACAACTAAAATGCACCATTAGACCTGGCATACAGTAACATCTGAAAGGCATTCAGAGCAGTACCCCCGCTCCACCTTGGTTCTTCAGATCACCTATTCTACAGTCATTTAGCAGACACTTTTATCCATGACCTCTCAGTAATGCTTATCCCATCATAAGCCACAAGCCTCTACTGGTCAGAGTGAGGCCCTCTGTAAAGCAGGTGAGAGTGTGGTCTGGAAGCTATGGAAGCACTACAGAACTGTTTTGAGTGTACAGACTGGGATGTGTTCAGAGCAGCAACAACATACAACTAGAGCATCAATGTGGGTGAATATGCTACTTATGTGTCAGAATACCTACAGAAGTGCATAGAGGACATCAGTGTCATGAGGAACATCACTACATGGGCCAACCACAAACCCTGGATGACTGTATGCCATCCATCATGTAAGTACGCGCTATGCTGAAAGCAAGGAACACTGTCTTTAAATCTGGTGTTGCAGAGGCTTTACGATCAGCAAGAGCAAATCTTGCTAATCAAGCAAAGCATGCCCATGGACTCAAAATGCAGGGGTTTTTCCATGATCCAATAAAACACCAGGAATATGTGGCATGGCATCCATGTGATCACAAACTACAAGGGAACCCAAACGTAGCACATAACCTCCCACCTCCCCTCCACATTTGACCAGTTCCAGTTTGCCTACTGTGCAAACCACTCTACAGAGGATGCGTTTCATCTGCACTACCCCTGACCTTAAACCACCTGGAGGTAAAGAACACTTATGTGCAAATGCTGCTGATTTCACTTCTGCATTCATCATGATCATTCCCCAGCATCTGGTAAGCAAACTGAACCCCATGTCTTCAAGACCACCTTGTGTAACTAGATTCTGGACTTCCTCTCTGAAAAGGCCCCATGCTTGTGGGAAAGAGCACCTCCTCAGTCATCAACCTGAGTACTTGCTTTCCTCAGGGCTGTGTCCTGAGTCTATTATGCTTCACACTGATGATACACCACTGCTTTGCCAGGTCCTCTACTAATCACTCATATAATATGCAGATGATACTACAGTAGTGGGCCTGATTTGGAAAACTGATGACCAACCTGCAGAGATGGGGTGCTGCATCTGGTGCAGGAGGAACAATCTTCTCCTGAATGTTGACAAAACAAAAGAGCCCACCCTGCCACTCTCCACTGATTATTAACACAGCAGTGGAAGTGGTAGAAAGCACCAAGTTCCTGGGGTGTGCATAACAATTTATCCTGGACCCAGAACAGCACTCTCTGATTAAGCAAGTGCAGCCTTCACAGGATGAGAAATCCTCATGACTTTCTAACGGAGCACCATAGAGAGCATACTAACCAATGGCATCTGTCTATGTTGCGACTGAAAAGGCTTCCAGAGAGTGATGAGCACAACAGAGAATATTATAGGGACTTCTCTTCCTTCCATCAAAGACATGGGTGTCAAGCACTGTCTGTTGCGAGCGAAAAACATCAGAGACTGCACAAATCGCGACAGTTGTCTCTTCTAGCCTCTGGCTGGAGGTACTGCAGCCTGCAGTGAAGTATATTTTCATCTGAAAGCACCAGAGGGGCTCTGTAGGAAACGGTTTCCACTGTCATCTAATAGAATAAATTTCTCATTATAACCGACTGATTATATCCACCCTTCATTTTAAGAGTTTAAAAGCCACAAGTACTGAGCTAAATGTTTTGGCAGGTGGTAAGTACCTGGTTTTTATGTGGTGTATATGTTGCAGGCAAAGAAGATGTATCTGCCCTCTGCAAAAAGAAAAAAAAAGGAATAATGGTCCTAGCACACAGACACATTGTTAGTGATCAGAAGAATGGCAGAAGGGGAAAGGAGGTTGTGGATACATAAGGCAGTTGGGTCCAGAAAGCAAATATGGGGATTTCAGTCTTGTAAATGAGCTCTGTTTCCACAGTAACCAGTTCCACCTCTACTTTAGGCTCTGCAGAGAACAGAGGGGTAGTCTGATGCAGACAGTGGATCCTTGAATATCAAGGATTTAGCCCAATCACTGAGCCTCAAAACAGTGGACATATCATCTAATTAACTTTATTCACTGCAGCAGCAAAATGGTCCTATTAGTTTCCTTAATGATAGATTGAAAGTGTAATCATCCAATAACTATCTTGTTTCATTGCATTAGTAATCCATGAACATGACCTAAACTGGTTTTAACTCTGGACTTGTGTGTATCTGCCACATACCCTGTGTGATCATTTATTGTGCAACTCGAAATAACATTTTAAAAGAGGCTCCATTGTCTGATTCTTAAGCTCATTATTCTGTTTCGGCTTTTTTTCTGGATTCGATTGATATCTGTGGAGCCAGTTACGCTGTGATGGCCAATAGATAACTGGAAATTTACCGGACATGAGATGGGGAATAGATAAGTGCCTTACATAAAACAATAAAAGCATAACAGCCGTGTGCAAAAGAAGCATGACAAAGTAGCAACATTACATCAGGAGGGCGTGATACTGGGTCCTCACAAGACTTGTTAGTGACTACAAATGCACAAGATACTCAAGTCTTGTACAAGGTTAAGGTGTCTGAGTCAGACAGGTGAGGATGGATGAGTCACCATCGTTGCTGAGGTAACCTGGACTGGACAATCTTTTCTCCAGTTTGTGACATGAAGGAGGAAGTCTTTTTTTTCTGACAGTTTCCAGGAAACTGATGATGGAAAAATACTTCCTGGAACTCATTTCTTTCCCTGCAACACTTTATTTTCTCTTTTATTATCCTTAACTTGTGTCTGGAATTTTCCCATCACTTTTCACACTCAACCATCTCAAAGAGAAAACAGCATAAGCTTAGTGTCTGTTGGCTCTGTGGGTAGTCATCACAACGTGCCACAGTCAAAATTCAGCTTTAAACTTTGACCACATGTGCATGTGTTACAAACCATCTCTGCACTATGCAAACCAACAAAAATAACCAACTTCAGATGTCGTCATCACATTTGTCCATCTTGGACGACTGTACAAACGCGATGCACCATGGTGGAGGACTAGAAGGATATGGGTGGATACGACATATTCTAAAGTAAATAAACAGGCCGAATTACTGCCACAGGTAAAAGAAAGTGCTAATGTTCAGTTTTTGATGCAGTGGATGTTTTCATCAGCATTCTCTGCTGTATCTGGGTAAATCCAGCTTGGTTCTGTAACAGTGAGAACACAAAACACAGGTTGTGGTTTATTGCACTGAGGTCAGGGAAGAAAAAAACTGACACGGCTCACTTTTTTTTTATAAAAACATACGTCTGCTGGCTTTATCGCCTCATCTAGAGGCTCTGAAACTGTCACTAACAACTTGCAGACAGAGTGACATTGATACTGAAACAGTAGCCCACTTGGTATTGCATAAACCCTCAATTCCATCTCCATTAAGGTGGAGTACGTTGATGTACTGTAGTTGTTTATATTAAGGGTGGATATTTCTAAAGTGAGTTACCAGCCATAATGATGCAACAGTTTAATTACTTTTCCATGTGAAACTCTGTAGTTTGTTGTTCAACGTGTCCTAACTAGTCCCACAACTAAGCTAGAGGGAACAAGAGTCCCAGTGTTGATATAAAAACACATGCACCTATGCACATGGATGTGCTTACACAACAAACATAATCTCTCCTTGGAAATCCCTCCATTTCCTGGAGTTGACACTGAAATTCACCATCCATTCATATTGTTTTCACTGCTGCATTTTTACAACACACTCAAACTCAGAACTTGATTTCCTCCCATTGCCAGATGTGAACACATTTCAATACAACGTACACTGAAATGGAGTAGCATCATTTCAACCCCTCCATGATCATGTTCACAGCCTGTGAAGCTGTGCAATGCTCCTTAATGGATCAGTGCAGCCTAAATCTGGAACAAAGAAAAAAAAAAAAAAAGGGGAGGGGGGGGGGGGGGGGGGGGGGGGTGGTCACATGACAGTGGGAGCATGTGTGCAATTACAGCTAATGATATGCCTTCATGCAAGCTGTGGCCTTAATTACCTTTGGAGGAAGCCTGGTCTATATGAGTTCAGTGTGAGAAGATGCAGACACACACCTTTGAGCCAAGGCTAAGAAAGCAAATCTGCCCTGATGCTGTACAGATAGCACGTCTGCTATTCCAGGTCAGGCACATTGGGTGGTCCAGAGTGAGGAGTATGAAGAGTAACATGATCCGGATGTTAATAGGACAGTCCCCTGGAGGCCTGATTCATACAAAAAGATGTTAGAAAGAAATTTAAATGTGGTAAAACAGAGGAAGATATATACATATATATATATATATATATATATATATATATATATATATATATATATATATATATATATATATATATGACATAAGAAATTAGAGCTATAAAATTATAAGTTAAACTTATCACAAGAATGTGTGCACTTGATGCATTTTTTTGCACACATGTACATTAGTTGTTTTTTTGTTTTTTTAACAGATTAAGGCTAAAATGGTCAAGTTGAATAAATCTCTTACAAAACTTAACATGAAAAAATTAGCAGAGATTCCTTCTAATTTGTGGAAGCTTTAAATGACAGCAGCCATGTGTAAAGGTCATGTACTTGGATGGCTGCGGTGGTGTTAGAAGACCTTGCTGATGCAACTTTAAGAAGAAAATAAGTATTTAGACATAGTTCTGGTGTCTCTGGCTTTTTTTAAAGGGTTGCAGGAGGAGCTGGGTCTTGTTTTAGAATACTAGCCCCAGAAAAACATACATTTCCTAGCCTTCAGGTGATGAAAACATACCGAGCCTATGTTTGTACTGCTGTGTCTCCTTCCTTATCATCCACAGATCCTTGTAAGGTCATATTACTTGGTCAACAGGCTGCACAATATGTGTTTTGTACTTATGAACTTTTATGAGTGCACTAATGTGTTGTTTTCCTGCAGTAGACAGTGGTCAGAGCTTTCAGTTTAGTGAGTTATAAGGATTCCAGATGGACAAACTAAAGCTAAAACCTCCTCAGAAAGAAGCCATGAAAAGAGCAAACCTTTTCGCCACCTACAACTCAAACATCAAAATTTTCACAGCACTTCAAGCAAACTTAACATGTTTTATTATTATGATAAATTAGAATGATGTGTTACTTCCTGAGACAGTTGCCTAATTTGTCTCTCACTTTCTCAACCACAGAATGTTCTAATGTGGTCCAGGTTGCAACACCATACTATACACACCCAGTCTCTGTAACAGCCTAATGCCGATGGAAAAATACACATCTCATGCTTGATTTTTTTTTTTTTTTTGGCTTGAGTTATTTTAGATAGACAAATTAAAAGCTATCTCTAAAGCTAAATCTGACAACTCTCTGAATGCCGTCACCTGCAAGTTAGACACTGATTTCTGATGTTTACAAAAAAAAAAACAATATATCCCTTTTAAACTACAGAGTTTTATGCATATGGACCAAACTGAGTGATTATTCAAGACCAAAAGAAAAAAGAAAACATCATGACTTTTGATTTTATCAAGAACTAATTGCAGGACTTTGTTTCAGTGTAGATTATCTTTTTGTGCCAAAGGTTTTTCACTTGTCCAGGTATTGTTGAATAATCATATTGAAGAAGGTTTTATGGTAAAAACAGAACAGAATTATACTTTATAATCACAAAAACAAATACACTGGCAGAATTTGATTTACAATGTGCCACTTAATTAATCAGGAATTGGTCATTAGTCACAACAATCTTTGTTGAGTTAAAGCTGAGGGCAGGTAAGACCTCCTGTACCACTCTTTATTGCAGCAGAGCTGAAGAAGCCTCTCTCTGAACACACTTTGTTGTTTGTTCACTTTGTAATGTGTTTTGTTGTCTATTCTGTTGAGCAGCTTTTTCAATATTCTGTTTTATTAATTTTGCTTATGAACAATCTGTCTACCATAAATAAGTCTATAATTGGAATTTATAACTCTCAGTTAGCTCCCATATGTTTTAAGATGTATCAGCCTTCAGTTTGGAAAATGGAACAGG
Source organism: Melanotaenia boesemani (assembly GCF_017639745.1). Lineage (NCBI taxonomy): Eukaryota > Metazoa > Chordata > Actinopteri > Atheriniformes > Melanotaeniidae > Melanotaenia > Melanotaenia boesemani. Next base: position 7,225,195 of record NC_055697.1, read on the forward strand.
AAGCATTGGCACAGACATTCGTTATTTGGATAACCACTGGCTTCACCAGAAGCCCAATATTCTGGCTATCATCCAAAAGGGAAAATTATTTAGATGTCATGTTCACATCACAGCAGATTTTAAGATAACTAACAAATACACATAATTACAGCAGTCATTTCATGATGGCACGAATACCAGCAGGGTTGTACTTTACCCCTCAGTCAATGTTTTGCGGTGCACTTGTTGTCACTACTCAAACGAAAAAATCCACCAGGGTGTTATATTTCCACCACTATCAGAGCTGATAAATTACTGCCACAGTGTCATTTGACCATGAATGAAAACCAACTGGACCCTTTTATCGTCAAGCCTGAAAACTGCTAAAGATTATTTGTAGGTTTTTTTGTCCAGTTTAGCCCCTTTCACAATGCCTTCTCAACTTGGGACTGGTGCACCTTCGTTGTGCATTGTGTCATGTGTGAAAGGTCAAAGGCAGCACAGGGTGGCCAAAGTTAATCTGCCACCTTTATGCCAGCAAGGAAGGTAGGAACAGAGCCAAAACTGGTCATCACTCAGCTAATCCCATGATGCCGACTTGATTTATGAAAGGAGACAGTAATGCAAAACTGAGCTGCCCCTGTCTGGCATTTGTAAATTACCAGCAGGTTGATGAGGACACAATATCATAAAAAACAAATAACAATATCATAAAATGTTATTAGCATTTCTCTAAGACACCGTCACTGTTGTCTCTGTTAGTGTAGAAACAAAGAAAACCATGCAGCCAAACAAGTTTGTGTTTATTTGAAACATTCCACCTGTCTATAGTGTTGCACGACAAATGATAAATTAGCTTCAAAACCCAGCCTTGGCGCGTCTCCAGAGCCAAGCACAGGAAAGCTGTCACCTCCTTTGTCCTTGATGCCTCCTAGTCATTTCTCACTGCTGCCATCTGTATTGACTACCGAAGTTTGCTGGCCAGGCTTTGTAAATGAAGTCGTTTTTATTGATCCAGGTTAATCATTTGGGATTCGATCACTTCAGCATCTTCTTTGCATTCAGTTATCAGCATGCCTTTTCTTATTTCTCTGCCTTTGTAATGTTATTAAGTTAATAAAAATGGTACATTTGTCCATTTCTGTGGTTAATTTTGAAGTGTTTGGTGTGTGGAATGAAATGTGTGCTTCAGAACAGTTGCATGTCTCCAAGCTGACTATTAAAACAATTACAGCTCCAGACAGGACAGTACCATGGAGCTACATTGTGCAGTTTCTTTTTATTTGGTTGTGCTTCTTAAATATGCAGCCTTTCCTTGCTCCACATAGTTTCAAGAAGAGACTAGATACATTACTCAGTGATCTGCATGTGGCCCCACTTGACATTTTACTTGGTAGTCCTAAGTCTGGCAGGAAGCAGCCGTCACGTAGACTTTAAACCTTGAAACACAGGTGTGTTTGTGTGTCATGCCTCTTCCCACCCTGTCAGACACGTAGGATTTCCTCAAATATTGACACAAGTCGAAAGGCTGAGTAAACATTAATACTTCTTTGTCAGGGCCGTTTTTATTTCAGGTTGACCAAGTCTGTGGCCATGGGCATGCATGACTTTATTGAATCTTCCAGGATGTGGTTGTGGCTCTGCTCAGCCATAAGCAGCAGCTCCTGGCCTCTCTGAGCAGCTCTCAACAGGCTCCAGAGACAGAAAGGCAGGCAGGGAGAGCCGCCCTGCCCCCAACTTTTACCAGCCTGCCTGCTCTGACTGCAGCAGCTCAAAGGGGGATGGGCATTCACACTGAGAGATAAACCATGGAGAAATCATGAGCAATTCCTCAGCATCTCCTCATAACATTTAAAAGATGCTGATTTAAATAAATAATTAGAAGTCACTGTGTTAATTTATCTTTATCCCAAGCACATAAACCAATACTTAGTCTTATGTTTCACCCATCTGGCCTTCTCATATCTTTTTATTCACAGCCTCCACCTCCTTCATTGTCCTCTGACTGTACTGGTGTTCCTGAACACAGCAGTCACGCACAACATCCTCAAGAATCCAAAACCTACTCAAATGTTAGTAACATCATTGGAAGGAAGGGGGTTAGTAGCATCTGTGTGAGAAACAAAAAGGAAAGGATAATTTAGACTAAGATGACTAATGATTGTATAACAGCCTGTTGGGGCAGATTCACATATCAAGAATTCCCATGTACTTTATCAGGAAATGCAGCAAGTTTAAAGGTCATACCATTATCTAACTGCCTCTTGACTGTTATATCTGATAACAGTTATAGTCAAATAACACAAAGAAGATGGTAAAACAGAGTTGTATTTATATATATGTATATTATACTTTGACTAGTCAAGATAGGGGTCCAATGATAATGAAAACAATGTGAACATCATGTAAATTGTGTTCTCAGAACAGAATTCAAGAAAACATGCCATTTGACACACTCTGCATCTTCATTACTTTCATGTCTCCCAAGAGTTAGAACAAAGATATAAAAAGTGATATTATAGCTGAATGACATATTCATGATATTGTATAAATATATATATAGTCACTCTTTAAGCAGCACATCACTGCACAATCTGTGCACTGTGGCTTATTATATTTATATTTATTGTATTTTTAACTTAATACTGTGTTGTTTGTGGTAAATGGATGTGCATGTACAACTGCATTTCACTACCATCTTGCATGTGCATGTGACAAGTAAACAAGTTGAAACTTGATATTAATTTTTGCACTGTAGCTGTGAGAATTAGAGATATGAATTTGTGCATCAATATGAATACAAACATGTCATGCAGCAGTTAAATGCTGCAAAGCCACATTTCCACCTAAAGCACCTACAAGTTCTTAGAACTTTATTTAAAAAAAACTTAACTTTCCCAACAAGATTTAGAGAAATTTGTCACATTTCTTACAACAAATTCTGAACTTGTGATCCAAATCCAATCCAAATGGTATTTTTTAGAAATGACAAACACATGTATGGTTTAAAATCATTTATATAAAATAAAAATTACAATCTGAAGGCCTGTAATGAGGAGCTGTGCTATATGCATCCAGTCAAACATAAATTAATACCAAGAATGTTTTTCATAGCCTAAATAGCAGGGCTCACCAACTCCACACCTCAAGACCAGTGTCCTCCCAGTTTCTATGTGTCCCTGCTGCAACACACCTGGTTTAAATAAAATAGTTTGTTGTCAAGGTCTGCACCAGCCTCTTAACAACCCATTATTTGAGTCAGGTGGGCTGCAGCATGGACATATTGAAAACTTGCAGGACACTGGCTCAAGAGGTCTGGAGTTGGTGATTATGCCTCATATTAATATTGGGAGCTTTTTTAATATCAGTTTTGAAATATGCCATTACATATCAGCGTAGGGGGAAAAGAAAAATTAGGTTTACTACTGGAGCTTTGAACAGGGCACAAAATACAACCTAATTCCCAGTGATTAGCTGATAGGTTATTAGCAATAATACATGACAAAACAATGCTACATTTATAGTGCCAGCAATAGAAACATCGCGATACAGTGAATATAGCCGATGGATAGACGTACTGTCATCAGAAGCAGTTACACAGATGACCTGCTGGATTAGCCTAGGCTTAGTTTTATATTATGTACAAATACGCAGATGTAAGAATACTCAAAAGAAAAATAGAGTGCTAAACATTATCCTAGCTCATTAAAAACATTAGAATTGTCATGTTAGCATGCTAACACACTGACTTACCCTTGGAAGTCAAAATAGCTGGACCAAAAGGATATGTGATCTTATTATGCTGAATTCCTGTTTTAATTCAGAGCACTGTTGTACAGTTTTTATTATATGAAACAACCTGTTGGCCAAATTATCAACATTTCTCTCATCTCAATAATTGATATTACTGATCTGTGCAGAGCAGCTGATGCTATTACTTGCAAACCAAGTAATAGCATCAGCCATATGCTAATGATATTACTTGTTTAGTTTTAGCTTTCTGAGCTAAAACTTGCTTGGAATATTCCATGACCTGCTCATAAAAAATATGAGGAAAAGTTCCTTGTAAAATGAAACCCTACTTCACCTGTGTTTATTTGTAATAAGCCAAAATTAGTCCAGCTGCTATGTGAACTAATGAAACCCCTGAGAATCATTTGTACCCACATGTTAATCTTTGACTGTACTTGATTGTGTATTCACTTGATGCAACAGCAGCAAGACATATAAATTTCCTTCATAATCCTCTTTTAAAAGAATGTGGCCATCAAATAATCCCAGAAAGAGATATTAGCGTTGTGAGTAGCTGACACTAATATCCTGAAATGTGTGGGAAGGAGGGGAGATTCTTTGCATATGCTGTCATAGAGGTGTTAATACATAAGCATCTTAAAAACTCATCCTTCATCTCTGATTTGTCTCATATTCACTCACTTGTGTATTTCTAATTGTTTGGCTTCTCAGAGTTATAGTTAAATCCATGTGTGCCCTCTGGCTGCTCGAGTTCCTCTTTATCTGTCAATTATTATCAACCACAGTTTGTTTCCAACATCAAAGGCATCTGGCACAATATAGAAGGATATTTGGAGATCGTTGACTCATACATAGTGAGTCATACACGTTCACACGTAAGTCCTGTTCTCGTTGGTTAACTGTACGTATCAGGAGCCAGAAACTAGCAACAAATATCTTGAATCTGAACAGTTTTTTTATGTGATTGTGAAATATGATAATGTAATTGGTCACGATGGAGCTGTTTCCAGGGGAAAAAATGGATTAGGTAACATGTGTGTGCGTGTCTTAAAATGCGATTGTTTCATTTGTTCCTCTGCAATGTGATAAAGTGATTATTATCTGTGAAGAAAATGTGTGAAAAATAAATATGAGAACAGCAGTCAGTGCTTGTAATAGACCGATTTGTGTTTTATATACCTGGATATGCACACCAGTGTGGGTTTTTTACATGCTTGGTTGACTTTTTGTGTCCCTCTGTGTGTGTGTGTGTGTTTGCAGCCCAGCCCTGCAGCTATGCTGATCCCATCTGTGAACCCTCCCTCCTCGCAGCTTGATCCCACCTCCACATCCATTGTCTGACTAATCCGGACTATTAACTTTGCAGCACCACAACAGGCGCTTAGTGGAGCTCCGGATGGCTCCCAAAACTCTCTCCTCTAAAAGAGGCTGAAATCTAATTGACTTGGAAGGGACAGGTGTCTAGCAGTGTCCGGCTAGTCAGCTTGTATGTGTGTGTGTGTGTGTGTGTGTGTGAGAGGTTAACAGGATGTGGGGGATTAGCAGCCTTTTAATAATGGGATGAGAGTGAGCTGACACAGGCATTAATATAAAAATCATACCAGTTAGGATTAGACAAATTATATTTAAAGTTTATTTACTGTCTTTTTTCACATGTATTATGAATTTTATACACTAACTGGTCACTTTATAAGGTCTACATGGCTAGTATCGGGTTAATTTTGGTGTCATAGATTCAACAGGGTGTTGAAACATTCCTCAGAGTTTTTGTTCCATATTGACATGACAGCATCACACAGTTGCTGCAGATTTGCCGGCTGCACATCAATGATGAGAATCTCCCGTTCCACCACAGGAGATGATCTGAGCTTTGTGACATGGTGCATTATCCTGCTGGAAGTAGCATCAGAAGATGCTACACTATGGCCATAAAGGGATGAACATGGTCAGCAAAAATATTCAGGTAGGCTGTGGTGGTTAAATGACACTGAATTGATACTAAGGGGCAAAATTGTGCCAGGAAAATATCCCCCACACCATTACACCAGCAGCATCCTGAACCATTGATACAAGGCAGGACGGATTCATGATTTCATGTTGGTTCTGCCAAATTCTGAATGTGGAGCTAAAATGGAGACTCATCAGACCAGCAACATTTCTCCATCTTCTATTGTCCAGTGTTGGTGAGTCTGTGTGAATTGTAGCCTCAGTTTCCTGTTCTTAGCTGACAGGGGGCACCTGGTGTGGTCTTCTGCTGCTGTAGCCCATCTGCTTCAAGGTTGGACGTGTTGTGTGTTCAGAGATGCTGTTCTGCATATCTTGGATGCTGCTCACTGGATATTTTTTCTACTTCAGACCATTCTCTGTAAACCCTAGAGATGGTTGTGGGTGAAAATTTCTGAAAAACTCAGACCAATAACCATGCCACGTTCAAAGTCATTTAAATCCTCTTTCTTCTTTGTTCTGATGCTCAGATTGAACTTCATCAAGTCGTCTTCACCATAAATCTGACCTGACGGGTCTGAAAGATGCTGTGTCAGAAACACAGTCTGGGCCTCGGTCAGATGCATTCCCCTATAATCGTCAACCGTGAATCTTGTTAGAACTGCCAGAAGTTCATGTTTTATGTAGTTTAGACATAAAATAAAGTAAACAGAGTGCAATTCTAACTTCTTTATTTTTTATGGCCTAAACCATTTATATGATCTTTTCAGAGAGGTTTTTGTTGAATTCAGTGTTCAAACATTCCCAAAACAAATGCAAACATTTCCATGGGAACAAAACTTATGTGACCACAGCATAAATTATTAAAGCAACCAAAATAATTTTGAAAGCTAATATACCAACCTTCCTCCATCTTTTAACTGGTACTGCATCTTGGTTTTTCAAGGCTCATTCAGTGAAAGATGAGGCAAATGTCCATCTACTGATTATTTCTATGGAAATAAACTCATCCATGCTGTAAATTTTATGGCTATGAAAAGATATGAAGCCATTATCATCCTCCCCAACATTCCCCTCAGTTCATATGAGCCAGGAGGCTCGTGATTTAACCGGAGCTTCGGTACAGACATGAATAGTTCATGTAGATAAAAAATCATAAAATAAGACATGGTATAAGCAACTGTGAGTTTCCACCAGTCCTTCAGGGTGTGTGGAAATAGTCTTAGCTCAGCTCTTTGAAAGAAAAGAAACCAAATCTGTGTTCAGGTTGTGGTTAAGCTGAGAAGCTTACTTTCTTACTGTAAGTCAGAGCAGCTGAGTTTGCATAGCTTCCTGAGTCCTGGGAATGGTTAATTAGTCGATATTTTTTAAGTCTTTGTGTGTGTGTGTGGATGCTTGCCTTTACCTTTATGAAAATTCCCAACCATACTAAGTAAATGCATGCATCCTGAGATGCAAAGGCCAGACAGCGTTCTTTATACACTGCCTGCCCTCCCTCATAGTTCACATTCTTTGGCCTTGTATGGCAGACCAGCATCAGATGTTGCTCCAAAAGAGCATAACCACAGCTTGCTAAGTCTTCTGCCCTCCCACTAGTGGGTAAAAGAAGCTGCTCATGTAATTTCCAAATCCCTCACTTTATATTCAGTCCCACATCTGGAAAAACACCCAGAGATCTGCACCTGAGATCACATTGAATCAGTAGAAAAGTTTTTCCATTTCAGTAACGACTGACACAAATGAAAACGTGCAAAAGTGACTACAAGAGCTCTTTCTTTCCTTATTGTTGGCCTTCTCCCTCTACGTATCTTGATGAGTCAGTGTTTCAGGTTTTGATTGTGGGCTGAATTCCCGGAGGGAGGAAATGCCAACCTGTACATTCATTCCCATAACTGCACAGTCATTATCTCTGTTTGTCCATGTGAAACAGAGATTTTTAAGAGGCTTCAGTATCGAGGCCTCATCAAGGACGCTCTCACTTGAGTGAAACATAAACATGTTTTCAGGCAAAGGCAAGAAGACGTGAGCATTGGTAATAACAAATGGAGGTTTTGATCTATAACTCCCCTTTTGCGCCTCAGGGCATGGCATCAAGTTCACTTTGAGGATTCAGTTCCCTATGGTGCCTTCCAGGAAATACTTACAGTCGCTTTGAATAAAGGTCAGATATTGTATCACAGTGGTGTAAAAGGAGCAAAAAACGGGAACTCTTTTTGGTTTTGCCAGCAAAAAAATGCAATATCATACAGAAATTCAGTAGATACACTGTGGACAGGGATTTTAAAGTCTCTCTTTATAGTAACTTTTACTAATTTTGCATTAAAACAGAAACTGCAACATTTACAGTACACATGTATGTTTGCCTGCATATATAAAAATGCACATAAAAGAAAGTCTTATTTGTATAACATTGTGCTATTACTTGTTAAATAAAATCTAAGACATACCACAGACAGTGTGGAAAAACTACATGCACTTCAAAATTCAGACATATTTAGCAGCAACAACTTTAAGTAATTGTTTTTTGTATAATATTAGCAGCCTCTTATATCATTGTAGAGAAATTAACTCTTCTTTAAAACATTGCTTTTGTTCATTGGTGTTTATGCACAGTTCTCTTAAAGCCCCATTAGAGAACTTTGGTAGATTTTCTCACTAAGGCACCCCCCTAACAAACATTAATTTGGCTTCTGTCTTGCATCCTGTCTCTTCTCTGAGCTCTCTCCAGCCAGTAAATGTCAGTCCAGTGTTGACTCCTACTCTATCTGTCCCTTTCTTTTCCTCTTTTCCTCCAATAATGTCCTCCTGGGTTTCTTCAGGAATGAAATGACAAATTCCAGACTTGGAATGTTGTTGGGCAATGATGGCTCCAAGAATGTACATAATAAATGCCAATTAATCAGAAGAGTTTCTATGTTGAAAATTTATGTAGTGCTACTTTAAAGTTTCCACCAAAACATTTGAATGTGGTTGAGGTCTGGACTCAACCTTATAGCCATTCTGTTGTAGATTTGCTGTTGTATATATTGCTGTCAGACAGCTAAAACCTGCCTCAAGGCAAGTATCCTCAAATCAAATGTGACTCGAGGATACTTCTCATTTTGGCATATAGAAGACTTCATGATTGACAGTGACTGGTGCCCAGGTTTCCAGGTTCTGTGGCTGCAAAACAAGCCCAAATCATCATCCCCCCACCACCATGCTTGACATTTGGTATGAGGTGTTTGTACTGAGATGCTGTGTTTGGTTTTTACCAAAAATGCTGATGTCCATTGGACCTTTAAATTTTCATTTTCTCAGAGCATTGCAAAGACTGACATTGGGTTCAACTTACTGGGACGTTCCCTCCTGGGAAGATAAGCAGTCGTCTTCATTGTTCTCCACTTCTGAAAAATAGCATTTTCTAACTGCTGAATGATGAGCTCCAAATCGTTAGGAAATGGCCTTTAAACCTTTCTCAGCTTGATAGGCAGAACTCATTGGTTTTGACATTTTGTTAACATACCTAAAAGTTGCAAACTAGCAATAGCTTTTATAGAAGTGCTCGTGCTAAAGATCAATTAATCAAGTGTATTTGATTGGCAGCACCTGGTTGTTACTTACCCTTCTTTAATTTCCATTAATTCCCATGGAAGTAGTAAGGATGTACTTAGTTTTAATTGGTACAAAGATGCATAATGTAACCTGTCAAGCCTACTAAGACACAATAACACAACAAAGCTAATTTAGGAGCATCCAGATAGAAATGAAATAAATTACACAGACAGTTAAAAACAGTTAAATACAATTAAAACAAGAGACAAGACAATAGATTAAACAAAATAAAATGTGATCAGAGGGCCATCATTCCTTCTGTCACTGTTAAAGATTAAGCTTAATGGTCGAGTGTGAAGAAGAAACCTTCTCATCAAGAAGAAGGTATCTTTTTTTGTCCATATGTAGTGCCTCTGTTAGTGTTTTTGTTTCCATTATATGGTACAGTACAGCTTTTATTTATCTATGACTTCCTTTTCTGTTGCTTGTAGTACCGTATAACCGATACCACCTGAGCCGAGCTGATACACACTGTGAGGTGGAAACAATTGTTGGTAAAAGAGAATTTCCTGTGGGTGAAACAACATTGTTTCTGCAGCAGCACACGCAGTCTGATACACTTCAAACGTCAAACTTTATTTATTTATAAAGCGCTTTTCCTGTCCAAGGCAACACAAAGTGCTTTACATGATTAAAAAAACATATAGGCATATTTTAATTCATGCATATTAAAAATAAAACAAGCCTTTACACATCAAAATAGAATTACATAACAATAAAAAAAACACTCATTAAAATCTTTCACACAGTAGCACGCATGCACGTGTATGCACACACACACACTTCCTATGAAATCATTTTTACCATGTTCCAGACAATTTACAACCTAATCAGAGATATCTCATCTGTTTGCACATATTGCACAGGGCATGACTAATGATGGCTGAATAATGATTTTATCAATTTACAGGTTTAGCTCTCATTTCTTTGCTGAGGTGAGCTCTGTAGCACTAAATATTTATAATCACTCCCAAAGGATAGTTAAAACCTTCTGAACTGATGAACATTTTGGATAGCTTACTCCTTACTTGTCATTCAAAAGAAGTGATTTTGCTGGCTTTAATGTTGTTACACCGGATTGTAAAGCGTTTAAACTCATTTTCTTTTTATCATAGCTGGGATTTGTGGTCTTACTTATGTGAGCCTACATTTTTACTGTTTTCTTTTCTTGTATTTTTTTCTCCTCCTGTATGTTTCAGTCTTGGCTAGTATGTATGTTTTTCTGTGTGTGTTTCTGGGCATGGTGCTCCTCCCCCACCTGACTCCAGAGATTGCATCAGCCAGCTGGCCTGTCACACAACAGCTTATCAGGACGCTGCAGTTTATCTTCCACAGGTTTCCATCCAGGTAGTGGCTGTTAGCTTGTGTAGCTCATCCTAGTCTTCTAAATAACAATCCTATATGAAGCCAACCTGCCCTGGACCACTTCTGTCACCCACCTCTCTTTCTATCCAACACATTAAGGCCCATTTATGCTCCCTTACATACATAATAGGTTTCAGGTGTTACATCACCGACCTTCATATGTCGTTTACGTTGCCATGGTTATGAAGTCAATTTATCCACTAGTGGGCAGTGCTGAGTCCAGAGTTCACTTCCGTGTTCTAACATCAGTTACAGACACTGATTGGTGGCAATAATGCACCACTATAAAGTCCTTTGCAACCGCCTGACACACTCACTCAGCCTTACTTTAAAAGCTCTCGCCATCTCTACAGTTGTTGTCCTTGTCTTCTTCTTCCTCTTCTACTTCTCTGATTTGTTAATTTTGCTGGTTGCATGTTAGCTAAACGGCTCAACACTGACCCCACAGTTTCTAGAGGTATTGCTACATTAACTGCATCAGGTGAGGGATCCGCAAGGCCTCTGAAATTATGCAAATATGCATGTAAAGGATGCAAGAGATGGACGAACGGGCCAACTCATTCATTATCTGTACCGCTTAGTCCATTACTGGGTGCGGGTAAGCTGGAGCCTATCCCAGCATTTTTAGCAGGTAAGAGGTAGGTACACCCTGGACAGGTCACCAGAATTCAAGCTAATGGACTGACTGAAAATCAGACTGACTGACTGACTGAAACTGAGACAAAATGGCTGATGAATTAGGAGCAAGACAGAGGAGCAAAATAAATAACATAAACAACCAATAACAGAACAACAGGAAGCAGAAGCTAACTAGAATACAAACTAAAGCCCAAGCAGCATAAAATTCAGCATAAAATCAGACAATAGATACTCAAGATTCAAACTTTATTCATCCCCAAAGAGCAATTCAGTTTACCAGATGGGTAACATAAAAACAATCACAACCATAAACATAAACATTCAGGCTATCAATCAATGGCAATCAATGACCATGTAAGGACAAAAAAAAGACAAAAGAAAGCAGCAAAGACTCAGGTCATCATGGAGAATAAATAATTAATAAAACAATAAACACCATGCCTGGCCATGTCTACTTGCTGCAAACAGCAGCGTTAAGAGGCATGATGGCAGAAGGAATAAAATAATTTGTCTATCTGGTTGTTTTTCTACGAGGGGCATAGTAGCGCCGTCCTGAGGGAGTTAAACAGAATTCGTGGTTTAGGTCGTGGTCAGAACAGCTCATAATCTGTCTGGCTTTCTGGACGGTTCTTTTTTTTCCAGACAGAGCTGAGGTCAGTCATCTGGACTCCTGTGATCTTGGACCAGATGTTGAATATTCTGCTGAGACTATTCTTGTCCTTCACCTAAAACCAACAAATAAAAGAAAATGTAAAAAGACGTCCAGTAAAGGAATGATAAAAAATTACATAAAGGTCTGTTAGAAACTTTAAAAGAGCTAACCTTCCTCATAAGGTGGATCCTTTTTTTGTCCCCACTGTAATTACTGTTGACCGTACCGAGTTTTGGCTAGAAAAAGACATCAATATCTATATTTTTATGTTGTATATGTTATTGTCATATGTGCTAGCTGTATTAGCACTCTCAACATTAGCATGATGGATGTGAACAGTGCACAAGGGATCAGATCTAACGCTGGACTCAGTCAGTGCTCTACAAACTTTAGTCCAGCTTTCTTTCCAAATGATTTCAAGACTTTAAGTTCAGAGGGAAACTGTGGCAGCGTTGGTTGCTGGAAGTTAGTTTTTAACTCCCAGGCAACAATGGTGATGTGCTACTTTTACCTCACAATCAGGGGCACTCAGTTTGTGGCTCACTATTTAAATATTGTGCAGGCTCTAACCACACACTGAACACCTGGCTTTTGCTAGTGTAAGTCCATTTTTATCTGATTCGGGTTTCGGTTTCTAGTCTTCTCTTATTTCCTTCACGCCTGTACATACACCACAAGACCAAATAAATCTTTGTTTTCTTAAGGTGAGTTTCTGATCAGGAAATTTCATACAACATGAGAAACCTTGTCTGCATCACCTGGTGGGGGCTTGCATGTCCATGTCTTGATATGTTACACATGAAGTGTTGTATAGATTTTCATACTTCCTCACCGCCTCGGCCAGCTTCCTCAAACCTATCCATTCAATCTCGTTGAACCTTTCATATGCACAAAAAAGCAGAAATGAAGACAACTTTCAATGTCCTGTTTTCTGTTCTTACAGACCACGAGTGTCTCCTTTCTGTGTTCTCTTTAGCTTTTACTTCTTGCTCCCCTGTCACACCTGGTTTCACTGTCTAACCTGCTTCTAATTCATCAGCTTCCTTTATAATAAAACTCCTTGGTTTCTTTTGTTCATTGTCAGATCGTTGTTTTGTTATTTTTCACCAGTGCTTGAGACAGTCAGTCATTTGGTTCCCTGAGTTTGGTTTGTTTTAAGTTTTTTAAATGTCTTGCCTTTGCAGCATTTTTGATTAATTAAGTCTTGTTTCCTACATCCACCCATCTCCTGCCTCCTAGCTCTACATTTGAGTCCTTCCTCCTCATGTCTAGCCCTGTGCAGACACATATGTGTCAGTATATGTGTTACTGGTGAAGAATAAATGATGATGGCATATAAATACTGACTCTTGGACTCAATATTGGAAATTTAATTATCCATCCATCAATTTTCTATACTGCTTATTCCAATTCAGAGGATCGCTGGTGCCTATCCCAGCAATTAGCAGGTGAGAGGCAGGAACACCCTGGACAGGTCTCCAGTCCTTCACAGGTCATTTAATTATTCATTTATAATTTCAGTTTGGGCCACAGAATCTGTAGGATTACAGCATTCCCCTGACATGCTCATCTGCATTCCACAAGTTGTCCAAGCTGTTTCTGACATTTTTAATGAATTACCATGTTATACTATAACTGCAGTATTTTAACTAGAAATCTTTAAATGGATAAATAAGAAAAACATGTTGGATAGAAGATTTATGGATGCTGTAATAGTGTAGTAGTCTCTCTATGTGTCCGAGTGTCTCAATGGGACTACCTGAATAAACAAATGTTAATAAAACCAACACAGGTTGGAATAGGGAGATTCCGTCTTTGAGTGTATTCACACCTGCCTTTTTGATTAGAATCTTAGACCATTTGCCCAGAAAGTCTGCTTCATTTGGAAAATTGTGAATGAGTAAACCAGAGGTGCCCAAGTCCAGTCCTCAAGATCTACTATCCTGCAGCTTGTAGATGTAACCCTTCCCCAACACACCTGAATCAAATGAATGGCTTCTTACCATGCGTCTGTAGAGCTGAATGACATGTGGATGAGGGAACTGAGCCATTTGATTCAAGCGTATAGGAGAAGGGTTGCATCTGAGAGTTCCAGGATAGTAGGTCTTGAGGACTGACCTTGCGCACCCCTGGAATAAACAAACTCCAGATCAGATCAGACCAGATTAGAGGTGGACTCGGTCCACCTAAAATCGCGAATGTAGGTGGGCCGTAAAACTTCTTATTGAAATATGACCAACCCAAGACGTCTGGGATGTGTTGCAGCTTCATGTTTTGCTGTCATTTGGTAGAAACAGAAGTCGTCCTGCAATAAGCAATAGATGAGTAAATTTTCTTCTTCGTTGTGTGTCTCGGCTTCTGCTTCAGTAATTCTTGATGTAGCAGTGCCCCTGGTGAGGAATGGGATACGTTTTTTTTTAAAAAAAGGTCCAGTTTGTTTGAGCAGTGCAGCGTGAGCGCAAATTCAGTCCAGAAGACTGTTGCTCCCCTCAACTAAACCGATTCCTCAATCTTTCTGAGTCTAGTAGACTATCCTGGTGTAAATGCACCCTCGTTTGCTATAGCAATTGTGGGCACGTTATAAGAATATGGAAGAAACGAATCACTGGTTTAGTTCATTTACTTCAGCTAGCTTGAGTAGACATAAATGATCCCCTTCCATCCTTAATAAGTGAAGGATGGTGGTGAAATTGAGCAGAAATGCAACATATTTCTCACCCATTATTCCCTGAGGTATTCCCTGGTACCTAACAGCCACCTCACCCTCTCACAGGATTTCCACTCATCTCATCCACGACAGCTCCAGCCCACAGAGGAGTGACTTACACACACACACACACACATCAGCCGGGTGGAAATCAATGACTGCCTCTGTGCTGAATATCTGCTTGAGCTATCCAGTAAGGCCTTTCAGCTTTCAAGCATTCAACATTATCCTTCAAGTGTTTAAATGAATCCACCAGAATGAATGTATCTTTGATTCGCCCTTAATCAGAGTAGCAATTACTCACCCCCTAATTAAATCTGGTGCAATCTGTATTTAATTTGATAGCACATCTGAATTAATTATCATCACTCTTTCCCTCCTCAGCTGGGGTGAAATAGAATATCTGTATCTAATGCCCCCTGGTGCACAGACTGCTCCTGTCACAACACACAAACCTGTTCTCCTACTGATAACAACTCTGAAATTATAAAGCTATTCAGGGTCCAATTTATAGTGGTGAAAGCTTTTGGACAGAGTTAGAGCCAGACCAGTTTGATGCCTGCTCGGTGAATCATGCAGAGTGCAGTTATCCGGAAATAAAATGATTGAACAAAGGTAAAAATAACACAGTTATAAACCCAACCCTTGATTGGAGGGTCTCTCTTTGCATGCCTCTTATTTCATCTGATAAAGGAAAGAACATTTCTGATTATTATCACCATCATTTGTCATTTGTTCCTTACTATAAGTAGTCATTCATTTTCTTTTTAAAGTTTCTTTGGTTTGGATTGGGGTTGCAGTGAAGCACCTTAGTACAAAGGGCATAATGCTATCCTGTAAAAGCCCAGTACTGCATGGAGTACTGTCGCTTTCATTGTATACACTTGGATTAAATCTGTATGTTAAAGGCTTTGTAGGGAGGACTGTAGCTAATTTGTGGGTGGATTAGCAATCGCTCCAGGGTGTCGGTTTAGGACAACAGTTGTTATGTTCAGGTGAGGTGAGGTGGAAGGATGGAATGACTAGGTCCAGGATTCAACGTTGAACAGTCTTTATTGATGAGAGGGGAGATGTGTGTGTATAGTGTGGTGTGTGGTTTTCTACAAAGAATAATAAAAGAAATAAAATTGTGAGTACATGTTTCCCCTGGTGAATGTAACTGTCCACACAGGGATTAACATGTGCCTAAATGTCTGATTATAACTGGTTATTAAATATACAACATAAATGCCTGTAAATAATAAAGCAACTGTTAATGCACTCAGCATGATGTATCTCACATGAACGATGTAATATGAACCACGGACATGAATTGGTCTGTGTCAGCTGACATCACACTCGGGATAGCCGCAGTCAATCGCCATGTTGGTTGCATCCTTGTTGTAAACAGCTGTGCATCGTCTTTGCCTGCGTTGCCTTATCTTTAATAAAATGGAAGTGTTATGTGAAAGACTGCCAGGTCTGACACAGACCGATTGCATCAAATTGGGCTTACAGGCGGTAAATATGCTATGCTGAATGGCTAACAGTTAGCTTTCCAAAATACTCTCAAAGAACTTAAAACTGCCATTACTCTCAGTGAAACAGAAGAGGAGCAGAGTATAGGGGCTTATACAAGGCAAGAGTGAATCATATACGATTACTCACTTCTGATGGACGCACACTATCACTGAGTTCAAACAGTAGCAACGTGATGCCGAGCCTCTCTGAGCCACACTGCCTGCCGGATGTGATACATTACTACATCCGGGTCAGCCATCTAGTGGCGGAACCTAAGAATTACATGTGAACACACTAAACTAAATATACCAGGTAAAACGGTACAGTCATTTGTATAGGCTTTGATGGACAGGTGACCCATCCAGAGTGTGACCTGCCTCTCATCGAATGTCAGCCATTTCTTTCCATATTATTCTAAGTAATTTAAAACTAAAGATATATTATTTTGTGGGTACAGAAAAGCTAGTTTGAATGGACTGTGTGTAATTGGACTGGAGTGCAAATTGCTAGCTGAGGCAGAAAACACCTTCTGCCAAGATCTGGAGAGATAATGATGCTTACACACTCTCCCATTGTTAACAGAAGCTGTGACCCCATTTACACAACAACAGTATAAAGCAAACATTTTGATAAATTTCAGGCTCTCATTTACACGGTAGAAGAGTTTTTTGTTTGGACAAAGGTTTGAGAACAGGCTTCAGATTGAAATGCCCTTGAAATGCAAGGTGAATCCTGTCCATGTCAACGTAAACGAGAATCTTTGTGCACCCCCAACCATCACAACAACAACAGTGGCGGACCTCCATCTTCTGCATTGTGCTTCTGAATCTTTTAAGTAATTTGGTCCTAAAACTAAACCTGCTTCTTGTGGGAAGATGCATAGCTTACATGTGTCAGATAATTAATATACCTCCCACCTTCAAGTATGATGAGCATGTAGGTCTCACATGGAGTGTGTCATTGCAAAGTTTCAGCACCCACTACAGGCCTGGCATCCATTTCCTGTATTATTTGTGTTTTGTCTAATTGCTTTTTTTTTCTGTGCAAAGGGAAAAATTTTAGGTTTTGCATGGAAATTTCATGTAAAAAGTTTAAATTCTGTTTAAGTCTGCATTTTGTGTTATTTTGTGAAGTTTCCTTTCTCTTGTTCTTCAATGTGCTCAACTGGTAAGGAAGTTGCCCCAGCTTGTAGATAAAGAAAAGACTTTGTAGACAATCATAACAAAATGGGTGATCCCAGGTTGGGAACCACTGATCTAGAGC